>NC_133431.1:13483889-13535296 GCF_011762505.2 Arvicanthis niloticus | reverse complement strand
AAAGAAAAATGTTTCTTGAATATGATGATCATCTCTTATTTTAATAGAGACAGTAATACCTGAGTTGAATAAATTAGGTTCATTGCTGTAGAAACTTCAGTGTACTTGAATTTTGCCTTAATTCCATACAATATCATTTACTTTCTGGTACCATGTTTTTAGGCTATATCTTGAACCATCATGTTGAAGAACAATGTCCACTTCCTAGAATTCATGAAAGGTAATTTTAAATGTTTAGCTGATACAACTATGGTTGTGAGGAAATTTTAACATGATCTGGAAGCTCTACAGTAAGCAGTGTGTAAAATATCAGTTTACTTTTTATGTAAGCTATGATTATAATGTTCTCCCAAAACTATGTACCTCATGTCATTTATCTGAATTGTTTTGCAAGGCAATTCGATAAGAAAGAGTAGAAGGAAACAATCCCTTAAGTGATTCCTTTATTTGATTTTGTATCTCCATTAGAACTAAGTTGTGGACTAGCCAATTTGTTATATCCTCAAATATTTAGATGTTGCACATTGAATAGTGATAAACATGTATTCATAACTTTCCTATAGCAAATACAGCCATGAAGTTGGTGATGTTCATATTCTTGTAGTGAACTTTTAAGTTATGGTGTGGTCAGTTTATGAGAGTCAGGAATGTCCTGGAGGAAACATTAATCATGTCTACAATGACAAAAGTCAATGTGTGTGAATTCAATGTAGAAACCTTTCATTTGTTCTTCCTTTTTTTGTTTTTTTGTTTTGTTTTGTTTTTTTGTATGTTATTTTTTTTTTTTTTGAGACAGGATTTCTCTATGTAGTCCTGGCTGTCCTGGAACTCACTCGTTAGACCAGGTGGCTGCCTCGAACTCAGAAATCCGCCTGCCTCTGCCTCCCAAGTGCTGGGATTAAAGGCATGCACCACAACCGCCTGGCTTGTAATTCCTTTTAATGGGTGTATCCATTGTCAGAATGAATGAAACCCTGTGAGCATAGAGATACTAAAAAGAACACCGTGCCTCTATCTACTACAGAACAATGAGAAGTTATGTATTATTCTGCCTTTGGTAGACACTCTGAATATGATAGGTGTTTGCAATTAATTGGTTTTTCTGACTTTACTGGGAATATCTCCAAAGTCGCACTGCAGAAAATCTCTGTGGGTACTAGAAATATGTAAATTCTTTTGTTAAACCTTGGTTCAGAGTGCTGCTGTGGTGTGATGCACATTGCAGGAAAAACTGAGAATGCATTCAGTGTTTTAAATGCACTTGAGTTATCCCATATTTCTTATGACATGTTAAAAACATCATATAGAAATCTCATATAGAAAAGGATTCTGTAAATGTGAGCCATGTAATAAATATTCTTACCATCACAGGTATTTTCAAAGAGGTAAAGCAACCCACAGTGAGCAAGTAAAACCATGAACATCAAAGTGATAAATCCTTATGATCTGAGTGTTCTTTATTATTAGACCAACTGTAAAATTTATTCATATTGGTAAAATGATTGATCAGGCTAATGAATGTGGTAAAGCTTTCACATGTGCCCATTATTGTTGCAGGCATGAAAAAGTTATACTGGAGAGAAACCTTATGAATGTAACCAATGTGGTAAAGGCTTTACACACAAAGTCATCTCCAAATTCATGAAAGAACACATACTGGAGAGAAACCCTATGAATGTAATCAATGTGGTAAAGCCTTTTCATATCACAGTCATCTCCAATATCATAAGAGAAAACATTCTGGAGAGAAACCTTATGAATGTAATCAATGTGGTAAAGCCTTTTCAAGTCACAGTCATCTCCAAAGACATAAAAAAACACATACTGGAGAGAAACCTTATGAATGTAATCAATGTGGTAAAGCCTTTTCATGTCACAGTGGTCTACAATATCATAAAAGAACACATACTAGAGAAAAACCTTATGAATGTAATCAATGTGGTAAAGCCTTTTCATGTCACAGTAATCTCCAAAGACATAAAACACATACTGGAGAGAAACCTTATGAATGTAATCAATGTGGTAAAGCCTTTTCATGTCACAGTAATCTCCAAATACATAAAAGAATACATACTGGAGAAAAACCTTATGAATGTAATCAATGTGGTAAAGCCTTTTCATGCCACAGTCATCTCCAAACACATAAAAGAACACATACTGGAGAGAAACCCTATGAATGTAATCAATGTGGTAAAGCCTTTTCATATCACAGTCATCTCCAATATCATAAAAGAACACATTCTGGAGAGAGACCTTATGAATGTAATCAATGTGGTAAAGCCTTTTCAAGTCACAGTCATCTCCAAAGACATAAAAAAACACATACTGGAGAGAAACCTTATGAATGTAATCAATGTGGTAAAGCCTTTTCATGCCACAGTCATCTCCAAAGACATAAAAGAACACATACTGGAGAGAAACCTTATGAATGTAATCAATGTGGTAAAGCCTTTTCATATCACAGTAATCTCCAAACACATAAAAGAACACATTCTGGAGAGAGACCTTATGAATGTAATCAATGTGGTAAAGCCTTTTCAAGTCACAGTCATCTCCAAAGACATAAAAAAACACATACTGGAGAGAAACCTTATGAATGTAATCAATGTGGTAAAGCGTTTTCATGTCACAGTGGTCTACAATATCATAAAAGAACACATACTGGAGAGAAACCTTAACAGGACTGCTATTAAGTCCCTCAGGCATGGTCAAAACTGCAATGAGAACTGTGCCAGTCTCCAAAGTGTTATCAGTTAATTGCCCCAAGAGAGATAGTATCCAGACTTTCTCTAGCTCAGAGCACATTCCAAGAAGTAAAACAATTAACCAATGATCACTAAAGGGGAATTAATGATTTATTATAAGAACCAGGATAGAAGAGAAAACATTGCCTGGGTTTGTCTATACAAAACTTCACTAATTTCTTAAGTTATAGTTTCAAACTTCCATTGAACCTGTGGAGCTAGACAGGTGATGAATGTCTAGATAGATAATTGCTCCTAATGGATGTTCATGTAAATATTCTGTGTTGTAAACTTCTATTTCTATTTATGATTTGAATTTTGGTGTGAACTTGTGATGAACTTTGTGACATGTGATCATGTACTCAGAATGATGTATAAATACTGAAGACAAAGACAAAGGTAAAGTTAGTGAGTTAGTGAGTGAGTTAGTTAGGGGCCCTTAGTCCTTTCCTTTCCCCCTGCTTAGAAGTTTTCTCCCTTAGAATTTTTACTTTGTTAGATTTTTTTCCTTCTCCCCACTCAGGACTTTTTTACCTTTCCCCTCAGATAGCTGCATAGGATACCTTTTACACTTAAATAAATCTATAGCAACTTTTTAAAGTGTCTTTTCTTCCTGTGATCTCAGACTAGCAAGTTAGAATCCAGCAGTTTCTGCTGAGATAGACCAAAGGCCACATTGCCTAATCCTCTGCTGTTAGGCTGCAGGTGTTAATCACCTAAGCCTGAAATCTCTTACCCTTGGAAGAAATTTTTAGGACTTTTTAGAAGTTATCATCAGCATTCCAGTACAGGCCAGAAAGCCAGAAAGCCCTGAGACCCTCAGACTTTAAAGTCATTACCAGAGTCTTACTCTGTGCCTCTGCCACTACCCTCTCAGAGCCAGGCTGGCTCCCTGTAGTACAGAACAAATTTGGGGGCAATGAAAAGCTTAGGTACAGGCAAAGTGTCACACACCTTTTATCCCAGCATTCAGCAGACAGAGATATGCAGATCTCTGAGTTCAAGGTTAATCTACTGAATAAGATCCAGGACAGTCAAGCTTAGGCAGTGAAATTGTTGAAAAATAGAAAGCTGGGGATGAAGTAGCAGAAGGGGCCATGTTCTAGCCCCAGCAAGCAGAGGAACTCAGCAGCTTTGTCCACGTGGCTCTGCTTTTAGTGGAAAGAATAGAAGGGACAACTGAGACAATTGATGCTGGTTGGCTATAATTAGAAAATTAGTGGTGACGAAGAAGTAACCAGCATCACTGAAGTGAAATCTTCTGATAAGTGTTTTCTGAGAGGAGAAAGAACTTGTATTCCAGAGGTAGCCAAGGTTGTCCCTTGTGGTGCAGCTTGACTCAGTCCTGTGTAAGACTCACCCAGGTGGCACTGGTTTTAAGGCATGAATGTTTCATGCAGCACAGCTGAGGCTTGCCATCATGAAGGGAGCATGAGAGGAATGCAGTGAAGACTGTTTGTCACAGAAGAACCCAGATTATTGAATATGTCAGTCCTGTGGGATGAGCAGAAAGAAGAGCAGCAGCAGTTGAGTGGAGTCAAGCAGAACCTAGTGTACTACAGAGGGAAGAGCTGGAGAGAGACCCAGCTTCTTTTGATTAGGGCAGAAGATCATGTGTGGAATCCCAGATACTGGAACAAGAATCTGTAATTTTTGAAGTTACTTTGGGGACCCCAAGAGTTTTTACATTCCCGAGCTATGGGATACCTTCTCAGGAACACTACTTTCAGGAAATATAATCAGCCAAGAGAAAGAATTTTGCTGCAGTGAGCAGGGGCAGGAAGGAGTTGGAGATCTGAAGAACACTTTGACATCAGACATGGAGATGCAGAGTTTGGAGATTGCCTTTGCTGGCTTTTGGTATTCTTTTGGGCCCAGTATTTGGACACAATGGTGATTAGAAATGGTGACATATATCCTGTGAATTGGATGGATATGATATACTATCTGTTTTGTAAAGTATAAGGAATTACGTTACATGATTGGAATGATCTCAGAAGACACTTTGAACTTTCAACTTTTTAACATTTATGAGACTTCGATAGATAATGAGTACTTTTTAATTTGAACCTCAAATATTTTGTATTATGCTATTTTTAAATATGGTCTCCATACACTCATGTGTTTGTACAATCATATGAAGGCCAGGCAGTGGAATGTGGTAGTATAAATATGCTTGGCTCAGGGAGTTGGAGGAAGTTATTATGAGATGTGGCCTTGGAGGCAGTGCATCATTGAAGGCTTTGAAGTTTCACCCAGTGCAGAATGGGCCCTCCTACTATCTTCCTGGCAGACAGTCCCTTCCTGGCTGCCTTTGGATCAAGATGCAGAACTCTCAGCTTCTTCACCGGCATCATGTTTTCTTGCATGCCTGCCTTGCTTCCTGCTATTATGAAAAAGGACTAAATCTCTGAAACTGTAAGCCAGTCCCAATTAAACTGTTGCTTTTATAGGAGTTGCCTTGTTAATGATTTCTCTTCATAGCAATGGAAACGCTAAGACAGACACCCTGTGAGTGTATTTAATACAGTCAAGCCTTTGCACAATTCTCTGGTCTTCATTATCATAAAAGAATACATGCTAGAGTCTAAGCACACCCCGTGTGACACAGGACACACCCCCTGAGTCTTAAACATGCCCCCCAGAGTCCTAAACATGCTCCCTGTGACTCAGGACATGCCCTTGAGTCTTAAGCATACTCCCTATGACTCTGCACTCACCTCCTGAGTGCTAAACATGCACCCTGTGTCTCAGGACACACCCCTGAGACTTAAACATGCACTCAGTGACTCAGGACACACCCACAGAATCCTAATGGACATGTTTAGTATAATGAAGCCTTTGCACACTTCTGTAGTCTTCATCATTATGAAACTATTCATACTGGACAGTGGTTACATACAGTGCTAAAGCGTTTACATCATGGGGTCCACTGAGATCCAACACAACTCAACCACAGGACAAGGCAAATGATAAGAATTCATTGTAATCAAGTCACTACTGCTAAATCAGGGCCACAAAATTATACTCAGAAGCTAAGTTACAATACCACAGCCTCAGCCCCACCCTGAACCAGAAAGTTATATAGCTTCCAAAAGTCAAAACCACAAAGTCCTGTTCCAAGTTATAGCTACATTTTTCTACCAAATACAATTGTGGTTGTTTTACTCTATGTAAAATGATACAGAATGTAGGTTTTGTGGTCAACACTATCACAGCCATTTGTTCTTTTGTGGTTAAGAACATGCATTATATTTTGAGAAATAAAACATGAATAACAGAAATTATGATTAGGAACAGTTGCTATGTTCAAAGAACAAACATGAGTGATGAAAGCGGGTCAGATGTTAAGTACACAGGTCCCCTATGACCTAAAACTTAGTTTGAATTTATGATTAAATGGAGGTTGGGAACAAAAAGGCAGCCCTTAGGGCAAGTTTCTTTTGCTTCACAACATTTGTATATTATAGACATATTTGAGTACATTGCAGAACACATATTGAAGACATATCTTACAAATGTAATCAATGAGATAAAACCTTTTCACAATACAGCCATCTATGAACATAGAAGAACACATCCTGGAGAAATGCTATGAATAAGCAATGTGGTAAAGCCTTTGCATGTGGCAGTCTTCCTAGAAATTGTGAGAAAAGTCATAATGCAGAGAAACCCCATAAACGTGGTCAATGTGTTAAAGTCTTGTGCTTTCTGATATCTTTATAGAAGACTAAACTCTTTAGTAAGTAATCAATCTATTAAAGTCTTTGTATATTACACTAGTCTTTGAGCACCTTCAATAATATCAAAAGTAATCTGTGACTACAAATAATTTGTATGATCTTACCCAACACACATTGAGTTACTCAAGGTTATTCATTATGTAGAAACAAATTTTGACAAGCTTCAACCATCAGTTCAAACTTTCCGATGTCTCTCTATTTTGTTTGCACTTACAAACTCATTTGTACATATGAAGGCCGCTGGTTTTTCTTTTTTAGTTAATCGTGTATCCAGCAACTTTGCTGAAAGTGTTTACCAGCTCTGGAAATTGCCTTTGGGAAGTTTTAGTTCACTTGGGCTTACTATCCTATCATCTGCAGACAAAGATAATTTTACTTCCTCCTTAAATTTACAATTTAATGTTAACTTATTTAACATTACACTGTAAATTGCAATATAGGACTTGGAATATAGGGCTAGTTAGCATTAAACTGTAAATTGCCATACAGGGCTAGTTAGTATTAAATTGTAAATTGCAATATTGGACTAGTTAACATTACACTATAAATTGCAGTAAAGGACTAGTTAACATTAAATTGTAATTTCAATATAGGACTAGTTAACATTAAAATTTTAGATAGCATTTTGAATAGACATGCAGAGAATGGATCACCTTCTCTTCTTTGTGAATTAGTGGAATTATTTAAAATTTCTCTCCATAATTTAATGTCAGCTATAGTTTTGTAGTGAAGTGATATTATTATGTTTAGGTATGTCCCTTGTATCCTTAATCACTACAGGAACTTTTTCATATAGTGGGGTTAAATATTGTCAGGGAATTTTTCACCATCTAAGAGATTACAACTTTTTTCTCACACTTTAATCACATTGTGTTGAACCATCCCTGCACCTCTTGAATGCAGCCTACCTCATTGATCATGGTGAATGATCTTTTGATGTGGTTTCTATTTTAATTTTTCTATTTTTATTAAATTAACATTAAATTTGGTTTTAAGGAAAAATTGATCTGTAATTCTTGTTTGTTACTGAGTCTTTATATTGACTGGATATTTAAGTAACCATGGGTTCACAAAACAAATTGGCTAAGGTTTCTTCTTTTTCTATATTGTTGAATATTTTGAGGAGTATTCTCATGAACTCCTCTTTGGAAGTCTGGTAGGATTCTACCCTAAAATTCATGGCCCTGAGCTCTTTTTGGTGGCAGACCTGTAATGACTTCTCTTTTTCTAGATGTTTATACAGTTTGAGTTGTTTATCTTAGTTTGATTTAACCTTACTAAGACAAACCTATTGAGGAAATTTTACATTATTTTTAGTAATTCCAGTTCGATGAAGTTGAGGCTTTTAAAAAACTATGTCATTACCATTCTTTTGATTTCTTCATTGTCTATTATTTTGTCCCCATTTTCATTTTAGATTTCATTCATTTGGATATTCTCCATTTTTAAATAAGAGTTTGATTAGCCTGGTCTACAGAGTAAGTTACAGGACAGCCAGGGCTACACAGAGAAACCCTGTCTCGAAAAAACAAAAAATAAAGGTTTGACTATCTTATCTTTTATGTAATAAAAGGCTCAAAGGACCAATTCCATGTTTCATTAATTCTGTGCATTTTTCTCTTTCTATATTGTTGATTTCAGCCCCCAACTTGATAATTTACTGATGTCTAATTCTTTTTTTCATTGCTCACTTGTTTCTGTTCTAGAATTTAAGGCATGCTGTTGAATTGCTAGTATGAGAGCTCTCCAAATTTTTCATGTAAGCATTTTGTGCTATGAACCTTCATCTTAGAACCAGTTTCATGTTTTTTTGTATTCTGTAAAATTGTGCATGTTTCATATTCACTTGCATTGAATTCTAGAAAGTATCTAATGTCTTCCTCTATGTTTGTCTTAGGCTGTTTTTCATTCAGTAGTGAGGTGTTCAGCTTCCACGAGTTTTTAAGCTTTGTGTTCTTTCTGGTTTTGTTGATACCTAGCTGTAATCCATGGTGGTCTGATAGAATTCATGGTGTTATTTCAATTTGCTTGTATGTATTGAGGTTAGCAGTGTGTCTGAATATGTGTTTAGTTTACAAGTAAGTTTCATAAGGTGCTGAGCAGAAGGCATATTCTCCTATATTTCAGTAGAATGTTCTCTAAGTATCAGCTGGACTCATGTTCATGTTGTCAGTTAGCTGGAATATTTCTCTTTTTTTTGGGGGGGGGTCTGGAGTATTTGTCCATTGGTGAGAATGGGGTATTGAAATGTTGGAATATAAGTGAATGAGTGTTATATGATTTTAGGTTTAAAACACTTTCTTTAATGAAGGTTGGTGACCATGTGTTTAAGGCATAGATGTTAAAACTTGAAATGTCATCTTTGGTGATTATTTTTTTCTTTAAGGAATTTGTAGTGTCTTTATTGGATTCTTTTGATTAATTGTTTAATATCTATTTTGCTACATTTTAAGATGACTACACCAGCTTGCTCCTTTGGTCCTTTTGCTTGGAATATCTTTTTACATTCCTTTACCTTGAATTAATGCTTATTCTTGATGTTGAGCTATATTTCTTGTGTGCAATTGATCTATCAATTTTTATTAGCATCTATTTGGTTAGCCTTTGTCTTTTTATTGGTGAACTGTGGGCATTGATACTGAGTCAATGAACAGTGATTGTTAACTCCTTGTATTTTGTTGTTGTTGCTGCTGCTGCTGGTGGTGTTGGGGTATTTGTGTGCTTTCCTTTCTTTTGAAGATAATACAAGGTTATTTACTACCTCTGTTTTCATGTATATTGTTGACTTCCTTGGGTTGGATTCTTTGTATATAACTTTGTGTAAGTTTGTATGTGTAGATAGATATTGTTTAAATTTGACTTTAGCATGGACTATCTGATTTTTTCCATTAATAGCGATTACACTTTTTTCTACATATAATAATCTGGGCATCTGTAGTTTCTGCAGCATATATGTCCAAGCCCTTCTGACATTTACAGACTCCATTGAGAGGTCATCTGCAGTTTCAATAGATCTTCATTTATGTTTCTTGGCTTTTGACCTTTGCAGCTTTTAGTATTCTTTCTTTGTACTGGATGTTTTTCTTATTATATACGAAAGTGACTTAAGCTTATGGTCCATTCTGTTTGGTGTTTTGATGTTTCTCTTACTGTGATAGGTACCTCCCTCCTTATGTTAGGAAATTTTTCTTCTAAGATTTTGTCATCAATATTTTCTGAGAATTTGATCTAATATTCTTCCTCTAGCCCTAGTATATTTATGTTTTATCCTTTCACAATGTTTTAGATTTTCTAGATATTTTATGTCAGGAAGGCTTAGATTTAACATTTTTTGTGTGATATTTACATCACTTCTATTGTATCTTCAATGCTTGAGATTTGTCTTCCATCTTTGTATTCTGTTTATGAATTTTGCCTCAGCAGTTTCTTTTTGCAGTCCTAAAGTTGTTTCTATCATGCCCTCAGTTTGTGCTTTTGTTATTGTTTCTATTTCCACTTTTAGGTATTAAACAGTTTTGTTTCCTTTTACTCTTGGTTTGTTTTTCTTGGCTTTATTTATAAGATTTGTTGGTTTTCTCCACTTTTTTGTTTGTGTTTTCCTGGCTGTCTTTGAGGTATTTATTGATTTCCTTCAATTGTTTGTGTTTTCCTGAATTTCTTTAAGTGATTTTGTCATTTCCACTTTAAGGGCCTCTATCATCTTCATGCAGTTGGTTTCAAAGCCTTTTTCTAGTACTTCAGCTATGTTAGAATATTTAAGACATTCTTTGGCAATATAAATGGGCTCACGCTCATTCACCAGAGGGTGATAAATGTTACTCCTTATTACATAATCAAGTACCAACATCAGGGAATGGAATGTGGCTATAACTTCTGGGAGTGAAAAGGTCCATTTTATGTCATTGTGCTTGATATACAGTAGTTTGTGTTCACACAGTGAAATTTATGGTGGAACCCACCATAGGCTCCATGACAGATTCAGTGAAGTATTCAGCTTATGTTTAACCCAATGTTTGATTAACGCCATGATTGTTTTTTCTCCTTAAATTTGACAGTAAGGCAAATGAAGCAATTTTTAAATAAGTTACTTTGTTGAGATGATGGATTTAATAACATCGCTTCCAATCACTAACCCTGGAGTCACCATTACCAAAAAAAGACCAGATGGTGACAGAGTAATAATTTTCTAATTTGACAACATGTATTTATTTATGTCAGGTTAATGAAGACAAACTAGATTAATATGTATATAATTTGGGAACATTAGCATAATCCAAGGAATATTGAATTTCCCACTTTGGAGATATGTCCAATGCATGTTCAGAGTTAAGTCTGGCCAGATGGTTGAGACACAGTTCATTGGCTGTAGCTGTGTGTGTCACGTTACAGATCACAGAAGCTAACATTGCACATAGCAGCCAGGTCAAAGTGTACTGTATTAATACCACATTTTTTGGCAAAAAACCATCTGCTCTTTTTCAAATTGAATGTAGACGTATATTTTTAATTATGTTTATTTTTTTCTTTTGTATTTAAATTTTAATTTTTTTTTACATTTCAAATTGTCTCCTTTCCTGGT
This sequence comes from Arvicanthis niloticus, assembly GCF_011762505.2. Classification (NCBI taxonomy): domain Eukaryota; kingdom Metazoa; phylum Chordata; class Mammalia; order Rodentia; family Muridae; genus Arvicanthis; species Arvicanthis niloticus. The sequence continues at coordinate 13,524,230 of NC_133431.1, read as the reverse complement.
CCCTCTTCCCTAAGGTCTTCTTCCCATTTTTCTCCCTGCTGCCTCTGAGAGGTTTCTCTCCCAACCACTCACACACCCACCAGGACTTCATCTCCACCAGCTTCCCTTTTCCCTCTGGCATCAAGTTTCTACTGGGTTAAGTGCATCCTCTCCCATTTTGAGCAGACAAGGGAGTCCTTTGCTGCACACATGCCTGGGGCCATGAACCATCCCCTATATGCTTCTTGGTTTTTTACTTAGATTCTGGAAGCCCTGTAGTGTCCAGGTTAGTTGACACTGTTGTTTTTCCTATGGGGTTGCCATCCTCTTTTCCTCCTTAAGTCCTTCTTCTGATTCTTCCGTATGGAACATTTCACCCTACAATAATACATATATATTTATAGATAGATAGATAGATAGATAGATAGATAGATAGATAGATAGATTCAACAAGATAGATAAACATTTAGCCAAACTAATATATATATTCTTTTCCCCCCGCACCTCATGGTATCTTCTCCAATGTGGATCATATAATCTGTCACAAATCAAGGCTCAACAAATACAAGAAGACTGAAATATTCTCATGCATCCTATTAAATCACTACAAACTTATGAGTCACAATGAAAGCAGTGGTAGGACAAAAATTCATAGCACTAAGTGCCCTCATAAACATACCAGAGAGATCCTACACAAGCAACTTAACAGCACACCAGAAAGCTTTAGAACAAAAAGAAGCAAACACACCTAAGAGACATAGACAGTAGGAAATAATCAAACTCACCAGAAATCAACCAATTAGAAACAAAGAGAACAGTACAGAGACTTAATAAAACCAAGAGCTGGTTCTTTGACAAAATCAACAACATAGTGCTGGAAAGAGTGTCTTGCAACTCTGCCTGACTGGTCCTTGACTGGTCAGTGCAAAACAAAAATAAAACACTGAGTAAGTTTCCTCTAACCTCTCTGGTTTCTTTGGGTCTTAAAATAAAGAGAGGCCGTTGCAAGAATCAAGTTCTATGACCAACTTTGAAGCAGGGTTACTCACAGCAAAAAAAATGGATGGAAAAAGAGGGTAAAAGCTTCCCTTAATTGACAGTGATTGATATTAGCAAGGAGTTGTGAGGTAATTAATTTTAGATGATCAGCAAATGTCCTGATTGGTAATTTCTTGTGTCTGAACACTAGGCAATCAAGAGTCTTGATAAAGGCTGGGCAGTGTTGGCACACACCTTTAATCCCAGCACATAGGAGGCAGAGGCAGTCAGATTTCTGAGTTCAAGGCCAGCCTGGTTTACAGAGTGAGTTCCAGGACAGCCAAGGCTACACAGAGAAACCCTGTTGCAAAAAAAAAAATCTTAATAAAAAGACTGAATTTATGTTAAATCAGTTTACACTAGTTACACTAGGTCAACCAAGATAGAAAATCTGGGAATCATGAAGTGTCCCTGTTTAAAAAGACTATTATTTTCTAGGTTTAAAATGTTCAGCCTGAGACAAAAAGTCAAAATAATATTTGATGTGCTCTAATACAGGATCGTAGACTCTGGACATATGGCCATAAAGCCTGGTTCAACTTTGTACAATAATTTTTGGGACTGTAATTTCATCATTTCTACATTTCTTTCCTGTCTTCCATGATTGCTTAATAAAGATGCCTAAAGCCTGAAACTGGGGATAAGAAAGGTAGGTGGTGTTTCAGGTCCCATGTTAGGTGTCTGGGGAAGAGACCATGAAAGAGAGAGAAGGAAGAAGGAAGAAGGCATCATGGGGTAGGTGGAGTGTGAGTGCATGGCCAGTAGGTCTGGCCTGGGAGTATGAGCAGCCTAGGGAGAACATGGCCCATGATATCTCACAGATATTAACAGGGAAATAGACAAAATAGGAATAGAGGGTTGATATCTGCCCAGCTCTGTTGCTTTACTGCTTATTGTAAATACAAAGTCTTTTGTGTCTTTTATTTGGTAACTCTATAAGTGGGGTAGGAAACTCCCAAATAATATTTAACCACAACAAAATGGCTGTTATTATGGTTTGTGTCCAGTGATTGAAATGGAATGGAAAGTGAGATGATAGAGGATACTCTGTACTCCTGGCTCTCGTTCTTTCTGGAAAATGTCATGCTGTGCTTTCAGACACCTTTTCTTTAAAGAAGATAAAAGGAAGGGATTGTTCCAGTAACCCATTATTAGATGTTTAAGCTGAAACACAATGGGCTGCTCCCTGGGGTACTCGTGCCTAAAGTCTCAGAACCTAACAGACAAGGCTTGATGATCATAAGGCCAAGACGCAGCTTAGCTATGTAATGAATTTGAGGCTAGCCTAAGCTAAATTAAACCCAGTCTCACTTCCACCTCAACTATGTTCATCCAAAGAAGATGGAAAAATTTGTTATATGCATCCATTCATATGTACATATACCTTTCTAATTAATATTTTCACATTACTATATGAATACAATATTAATACAATGCTGTATATAACAGCATTGGGAAAACAAGTAGAATCAATAATAATATATTAAAATAACTCTCTGTGTGGGGAAAATAAAGTTTACTTTAGCCTTTGGGTTTTCTATTTGAATCTGTATTTCATCATTTTCTGTGACATTAACTTAGAAGGGATCTTGATCATCTGTGTCCTCCATAAAATATGATAGTAGTGCTCTAAAGTGCACATTATGTAGAACTGACCTAGGGCACATGAGGTGTCAACCAAATTATACTAATTGCAAACCCATAACGGCACCAGACGACAGAAAATAAATCCAACCAAAACTTAGTAGTCTTTTTTATTTCTTTTTTGATTTTTTGAGACAGGGATTCTCTGTGTAGCCCTGGCTGTTCTGGAACTCACTCTGTAGACCAGGCTTGGCTCAAACTCAGAAATTTACCTGCCTCTGCCTCCCAAGTGCTGGGATTAAAGGTGTGTGCCACCACTTCCAGGCAGTAGTCTTCTAATTTAGTGAAATGCTTAGGAATCTAGTGGCATAGGTTTTTCAGAGATATTAATTCTAAGGTGAAAGATAAGTCAGTGCACCTGGCCAATCCCACTGCATAGAAAGAAGCAGAACATCTGCCTGCTGATTAGGATTCTGGAGACAGCACACTCCTCACTTGTGTGTGTTACACCAGACAGTGTATCAAGTAGCTCAGAAAGCTGCTAGCTTTCTGTTGGGGGCCAAAACCAGGAGAAGGCTCTGTAACAGGACCAGGATGCTGTGCAGGCTGTGCTACCAGTTTCATGGTTAGATAGTAATGTTGTTTGGAGCCTTTGGCAGGTGTTTATTGTGAATCATAGATTTTGAATAATGGAGCAAGGCTCTACCATCAACTCTATCCAACTATTTTTCCTTGGGAAAAAAATATCTTCACTTGCTACTCCATCTTAGTAGAAATTGAACATCATGCCATTGAAATGTTAGTGATCCCCAAAAAGACACACACAGGAGCCGATCTGCTGCAAATCACAGGAGGGTCTTTATTCTATTTGACCTAGCTTGCCCCCATCCCCAATGCACCAGCATCAGCCAAGACTGTTTTGGTGATGGTGGAACCCCATATGTCTATTTGGAAAGGATTTATTGTAAGCAGCAAGTGGGGAATTGTAGGAGTAGCTAAGGTGGGAGGAGTAAGGAGAGGAAGAGGAGGAGCTAGGGGAGGGTGACATGAGAGTGGGGAACATAGAAGCAGAAGTACGAGTGTCTCTAACAGCCAAAGGTAGTTGGTATATCTAGATTGGGTATTGGGTTACATCTCTGATTGTATAGGCATCTTGCTATTGATCATTACCAAACATAGAGAGCCTTTGGATAACCTCAGCATTGGCAGAGCCATCTCCCATGCTGGCATCTCATGGGTAGCAGGGCTGGTGTCTCTGACCACCTGAGCAGACTGCTTGAGCTGTGCAGTGGGGGGTACAGCCACAGCCAATTCTGGCCACAGGCCTAGGCTATTCAAGAACATGGCAGAGAATTAAGAAAAGCCTGATTGAATGTCGCCATTTTAAATGTCTCTTGCAATTGGGAGGATGTGTGTAAGCATCTAATTGGAAAGCTGCTGTGGTCTTTAACATAATTGGCTGGTGCTGGGAGTCACATCATAAACTTAACTTCACCTCCCCTCTTCATTAGTGGTTGTTAGGCATGGTCTTGTAACCTGAGGTGCAGGTTTGTTGGGGGAATAACCTGGAGACCCTGGTATTGTTTAGGGTGTAACTTGAAAACTCTAGTTTTATTTGGGATTAGCCTAGAGAGTGAAGCTAGGCTTGGGTTTTGCTGGGGAGAGGGCAATTTGGACACTAATGCTAGGTACCTGAGTTGCCTAGAAGCCTATAGTTTCTATTCCTGTACAATGCTCCTGGTATTATACATGCACCTAGACCTTTCTGGTGTAGGTCCTATCATCAAATGACTGAGGAAGAAATAACTAGTTCCTGCTTTACTGAAGGTTCTGCCTGTTATGCAGGCCCCATCCAAATGTGAACAACTGCAGCATGAAAACATGTTTCTTGGACAATCCTGAAAGACACCAGTAAAGGGAAATCACCACAGTTCAGAGCTTCATACAGTAGTCATGCTCATGCATTTGTTTGGAAGTGTGTGATCATTCACTGAATCATCAGCTATAATCAGCGGGACGGCTTAACTGTCAGAGACTTGGAGACAGAACAATTAGAAAGACATAATAGGAAGAAGTATGTGGATAGATCTCTCACAAGTGGTCAAAGAAGCCAGGCAGTAGGTGGCACACGCCTTTAATCCCAGTACTTGGGAGGCAGAGGCAGTGGGATGACGGTGATAGAATGAACGATCAATAATCAATGCTGATCTATAATCAATAATCAATAAACAGTAATCAATAATTATCAATACGAAGGCAGAGGCAGGGGAAGTTGGTGATGGAATAACGATCAATAATCAATGCTGATCAATAGTCAATAAACTGGTAATCCATAATTAAATAATGCTAATTGATAACCAGTAATGATCAGTAACTGATGGCGTGCACTTTTAATCCCAGCATTCAGGAGGCAGAGGCAGGTGAATGACAAGTGATGTAATAATGATTAATCATCATGTTAATCAATAATTAATACTAATCAATGACCAATAACCAATGGTAGTCAATAGCCAAAAGTCATCAATATTCATGATAATCAGTAATCGATAGTGTCCCATGTAAATGCTGATCAAAAAGTAAGTTCAGCTTCGTATACACTCAGTAACCAAGTAGTTAGGGTGATCTATTCTGTGGGAAGTCAGCCATGTCCTCAGCTATATCTGTCATTTTCTAATGGGACCATGAACATCGTGGCCATGGTGGATGCAGTGGGGTTTATTCATGTATACAACAGTAGAGTCATCCTCTCACCAAGCCTGACATGGCCACATCTACTGGTGAGTTCCAGATCTGCCAGCAGTAGAGACCAACACTGAGCCCTAGATATGGAACTATATCCTGGGTTGACCAGCCAGTGACTTGGGGGCAGGTTGACTACATCGTATCATTGCTCTTGGGCAAAGGACAAAGCTTTCTGCTTCCTGGAATAGATACATATTCTGTTTATGATTTTGACTTTCATGCACATATTGCTTCTGCCAAATCCACAATCCCTGGACATACTGAGTGCCTCATTCACCACAATCGCATTCCACACAGTATTGCTTCTGACCCAGGAACTCATTTCACATCAGAGAAGTGAGACAGTGGGCCAATGATCATAAATTATAATGGCATTAATTACCATTAATACCATAGTCCTTGTTACCCTGAAGGTGCTGAACTGATAACAAAATACAATGACCTTTAGAAGACACTTTTACACAGCCAATTATGGGACATCCACCTGGAGAGCTGGGCAGGGTCCTAGGCTGTATGTATTTTGAATCAGCTTCCAATATTTGGTACAGTTCCTCTCACAGCCAAGATCCATGGTTTCAGGAATCAAGGCTGTTGGAAACCTGTGTGAAGGTCACAGTCTCCCAAATCTGAGTGAAACTCAGCTCAAAATGGAGGACTCCCTTTATCAGAAGGGCTTCAATTTCTTTCTTTTGTTTATTATTTATTTATTTTTTTTAATAGGGCTTTCCATTTCTTTCTGTTACTTATTTATTTATATATTTATATATTTATATATTTATTTTTTACAGATTCCATTTCTTTTATTTATTTATTTATTTATTTATTTATTATTTTTTTATTTAGGGCTTCCATTCCTTTCTTTTATTATTTATTTATGTATTTATTTTTATTAGGGTTTCCATTTCTTTTATTTATTTATTTATTTATTTATTTAATTTTTTAGGGCTTCCATTTCTCTGCCTCAATGTATCTAGACATCCCTGAGCACGGGTGGATGTACTTATCAAAAGATTGTCCCTGTGTGAGCTACTTAAACTCAGCACACAGGTCCCATTCTGGCTTCCCTGCCCACATGATACTTAGATATACTATTATGACCAATTAATCCTTTCCACCTGTACCCATAAAAGCCCTCATATACCTTATTTCTGGAACAATAAAGTAGAATTGACTCACTGTGCTAGTCTCCGGAGTTAATTTTATTATACAGCCATCTCAAGCCAGATTGCCATGGCTGTTCCCTTTGTCCTCACTGGTTGGTGGCTAACAACCACCCAAGAATAAAGAAGACCCACACCAAAGCTGCCACCCTTAGTGGCCCAGTAGGAAAAATGTCAGTGTGTTTTACATTCCTGTGTTTAACCTTTCCCAGTCTTCAGGTTTCTCACAAATTCTCCTGTCTTTCCATGAATCCATCAGTGGTGATGCTGTGACAAGATGAATATGAGTGGGCTGGCACTGCAGTCACCTTTGAGAGGATATCTGTCCTTTTTGGTGTTTGTACAATGGATCTTTCTACATTGTTAAACTGACCAAAGGGGTGATATAGAAAGAGCAGCAGTTATGGTGCCTCAGAGATGAGTCCTTCTAAGGGGACAAAATAAAACAAAAGAGATGACAAAGATTCTTCAAATAAGACAGACATGGAAGGCAGCACACATGGAAGGATTCTGTTAGGAGAGTCAGATAACATCCACAATACACAAAAGCCAGACTGTAAGGACCATCATAATTTCTATTCAGGACATAGTTAAGAATATAATTAGTGTGGGAAGCGGCTCCGGATGTGTTCCACCAGAATCTTCAGCTTGGATGAGGACAGGTCTCTGTAGTTGCCTCTGCCTGCAGGGGGTACAAGGTGGAGTGCCAGCAGGGAAGGTCCACTGCTGCCTCTGTCACAGCCTCCAACCAAGTCTCTGCAATTGAGAGGGGAGAATCCTGAAGGCGTTTTGGGAGAGCTGGCATCTTCTGAAGTGTCACAGCTCTTTGCTAAGCCAGGAGGTGCCAGCCAGATAGCGAGGAAGAGAAGGGATGTCTAGCCCAGTATTAACAGCTCTTGCTGAGCCAATGAGGTGCCCGTGAGATGCTGCAGGCTGGCTGGCAAAGAGGGGAGGATCCATGACAGAAGCTCTCAGACAACGGGATCATTCTTTCATGCACTTTACTTCTGAATTAGGCTCAATATATACAGTTTGGGGTGGGTTAAGCTTTTGGCGGCAGTTAACCCCTACTGGCATGGTCTGAGAGCTTGGGGATGCCTCATCTGCATGTGGGGAGACCCTGAGCCATTATTCCCATGTGACCAATGGCCATAAACCTCTCTCTGTGGGAGGGGCTGTGGAGGGCTGAAGGTGAGAGATCCAGGGGCACAGGAAGAAAGCTGACAACCTTCCATCCCAGGGGGTTCTCTGGGGTTCAAAGCTTATTCAACCAGACACCCAGCTGTCTCTCATAGCTCAGTGCCCCACAAATTAGGGCAATATTATGCTTATTATAGGAAGAAAATAGTCAAGAGTCCCACCTAAAAACCAATGTCATGCTTTGTATTGGGTGTCAGAAGACCGATATTTTTGACATTTTTGTAAGGCCAGTAGTTTGTTGAAAAAAATTGAGGAATTTTGGACAACCTCTTACAAGTTTAGATTCAACCACTGATTCTCTTCTATTACAATCTTGTGTGATATATGAAGAAGGAAATTTTGAGGAAATACTCCTAGCATCATTTTTAACATGGGTTATGTTTTATAAGGTGAAATCTGCATCTATTATGAGCTGGACAATATTCCATAGCCCTTCACAAAAGGATACAACTTGAGCCAGCGGTTTGCTTCATCAGAACCCTGCATGAAGAGCAGGTACCTGCTGCTCCTACATCACATTTAAATCAGCAATCATGCATGGTTACTGTAGTGAAGGACACAGTCTGTTAGTGAGAAGTTCTCTTTGATAGAGAGATGGTGTTCTATATTTGATAAATATTGATTGCTGTTGATTATTGATCACTATCGATTATTTATCAGCATTGGTCATTGATCAGTATCAATTATTGATTATTGATTGGTATTGATTATTGATCGCTATTGGTTATTTATTAGCATTGGTTATTGATCGTCATCAATTATTGATTATTTATTGGTGTTGATTATTGATTACCATTGATTTGTATTTGGCCTCAGTATTTAATAATGTTCAGTTTTCCTCAGTTGTATGTAGACCCTGGCATGCTGACATAAGCAAAGGGCTTTCCTTTCATGTGGGATATTGAGATACGTCTATATATGACAAAGAGAATCAAGAGTGAGAATTTATTTTCTACATAACATTTCACAAGATCAAACAAGTTTTGAGGACGTTTGTCCCTTGAATTACTAAAGAGACACACTGCAGTTTGAAAGTGATCATAGTCTACACATGCCTGCTTAAGATTACATGTTTAGCAAAATCAACTTCTATTGACCTTCTATTAAGGTCTGTTGAAATTTCTTGTCTAGGTTATCATTTGATCTTCTGAAGAATCTCTGTATCTTCAAGCTTTCCTTTGTACTATTTCTCTTTTAGTGAACATTACTCCATATCCTTGCTTGGGCTGAGTGTGACTTCCCATAGAAGCTCTGAGAGAATCCTCCCTGTGTTTTGACTCTCCTCAGTGTAGACTGGATACAGGATATGATTAAACTTAGATGACAGCCAGTTTGTCATAAATGTTGATCTGAAGACAAATACTTTAATCCCATAGGTATTTCCCAAAACTTTTATGATCTAAGTGCCTTAAATACCTCATTTATTTCTTCAGAACTTCCAAAGGCTTTGTATGCTTTCTTTTCCAAAGGTTTTTGTATGCTGTTTTTCTTTATTGAAACCATTTACATCTTTAGATCATTCTAACATTTTATAAATGTTAATACCATAGCATACAATAGGCTTAACAAAAAATTTACAATCTATTGTGAGAATATTTATTCAGGGTTGGGATAGAAGCAAATTATCCTCTCTTTCTAAGTTCTCAGTGGCACCACATTTCAAAATTATCATAATTGACCCTAGGATAATGGTGAATGAATTGGTTTTACATACAGAAAATTGACAAAGTGTTTCTTATGAGACTGTATACATCCTGCAATCAGTCACATTAAAAATACTTTACTCAGTACATCTGGAGACAAATTTACATTACCTTAGTAGTTAACATGTTTATGCCTGCATAAAATTTAAAATATGTATATATCATAATAAAGTCATAGATGTGTTAGTCTTGTATGAGTGAGGAGAATGTCTAATATTAATAACATCTTCTGGTCTAGGAGTAGTAAACTCTTTAAAACATGTTACCCATTCCAAGGAAAGATTCAGACCCATATTATCATTTTATGTTTATTGTTCCTGTATGGATGGATATGTTGATTAAATATATTTTGTCTTTTCATATCAATTTTTAAGTTTATATTAATTAGGAACAAAAAGGAACTAGGGTTAACTTAACAACTTCAATTTAATTTTGAAGTGAGAAACCCTGTATTAATCTTGCTCTTTTGAGATGTTCAGATTCATCTTTAATCTGGGCTACAGATTCTTTTGACAACCTACATATATAAAGGACATTGGACAGGGCAGTGTTTTTGTTTTTTGTCCTTGCCCTACATTTTTACAAAACAAAGGTGATTTGTTTGTGTCTTAAGGCTGGCATTACAAAGTACTTTTCTCTTCAGAATCCCATATACACTGAATATCAGCTGTAATATCCTGCATCATGAAAATAATCAGTCCTTGTTTTTCTAATTTACCTTGTCTAACAGCCTTTATTGGGAGATTCTATTAAATCCCCTTTTTACATACATAGAAAGATTCATTCTCTCTAAGATTTGAGATATGTTTATCAAGAAAACCTGTACTAATACAATTCTGGTTTTTCTGCACTTTGCCAGTGATGTACTGGCTAACAGTAGTGCTCAACTGTGTTTCACTTATGATCCTGGTTTTTTTTCCCAGGGTTGATTGATACCTATCATCTGGTAAAAGAAAGCTGCAGTTTCCCTGAGCCCAGCATGAAGCCACAAAATAAGTCTCTTGTTTTCTAAAATCCCTCTTTAGTGTTAATGGTGTTATCATTCTGTCTAAAACTCTACCTCACAGTTACCTGGTGACAGCCAGGTATCCTCCTCCCCATAGTTATCTCTCTTTAAAGGCAGATGGAATATGGGGGAAGGGGATGTCTCAGCAGGCTCATGCCTCCAGCTGAGATATTTCTTCCCCTGGAGGGACAATGCCTCATGCTGAGACAGCTCTTCCCCAGAAGCAACCCACCACATGACAGTACAGTATAGAATATAGTTTATTCAGGACATGGGGAGGGGAATTAAGAGGGTAGTAGAGGCAGAGAAAAGCAGAGAAAGGCAGAGTAGATAAGTAGAGGCCAGGCATGAGCATGTGGAGAGAGGGGGGGAAGGGAAGAGCCCAAGAGAGCAAGAGAAAAAGATAACAATAGATAAAGAGATCAAATGAGAGGAGGGGGCAAGTAGCCACATTTACAGGTTGTCAGTCCTACCCTGTAGATGCCAGGTAACCATGGGGAGGAGCATAACTAGCTGTTGCCAGGTAACTGGGGTGGACTTTAGACAGAATGCTAAGAAATAGCTGGAGCATCCTTCCTCTTATGGGTCAGATTGATGCCTCCACTGCACACTGAGTACTGGGCTATGGAAGCTATTCACCCTGATTACAGGAAGAAGAAGGCAAGTGCTGTGAGGAAAACTCAGGTAAAGTCTGGAGTCAGGTCCTGGTAACTGCAGAATCATTGCTCTCAGAGGGGAGGAGTAGGCAGCTGAACAGCCAGAGCTGGAATGCTGGGTTCTCCCCGAGGGCTGGGTGGGGTGAGATTCCTCTTTGAAGACAGAAACAAATGCTAATGGGGTGAAAACCCCTCCTGAGATCTGGAAAAAGTCTGACCCTGGACTGGAAGCTCACTTTAACCTTGAGGAGTGCTAAGACTCACTGGCCAATCAAGGCTTCCAGGCAGACCTGCCAATCAGACAAGGAGGCGGGTTCTTCCGGGTGCCAATCTGCAAGTTTGCTGTGCCTGTGCAGGCTTGTATGGTCATCTGTGTCCTGCTCTGAGCTCTGCTGTGAGTGCTGTGTGGAGACCTCAGGGAAGCTCTGAAATCCAGTCATGGTGAGCACAGGATCACTGCCCACAATGGGTAGGAGCAGGAGGCTGATTGGTGGGAGCTGGAGTGCTGGGTCCTCTCTGGGGCTGCATGGGAAGCATCCGCCAGATGTGACCACCTGTGAGGTCCCTGGTGATGCTCCTCACATGTTAGGTCAGGAGGTGACCTCTGAGTAACTTCACTGTCATGGCTAATTCTGAATCTGCCCAAGACATTTGGACCAGTTACTTTCTTGTAGAAACATGGGTGGTTTCTCTGACTCTGCAGCACATGTGTCCAAACCCTTCTGTCTTTTATAGTATACATTAAGAAGACAGGCATAAATCTAATAGATCTGCTTTTATATGTTACTTTGTTTTGTTTTGTTTAGTTTTTGTTAATTTTTTTCTGGAACAGTTTTTTATGTTGTTTTATTTTTTACGTTTAGTGTTTGATTATTATGTGGTAAAGGGACTTTTGTTTTTCTCCAATATGTTGGGTGTGTTGGATGCTTCTTGTACATTAACAGGCATCTTCTTTGGTTTAGGAAAAGTTTCCTGTATGATTTCGTTGAAAATATTTTTTATAAGCCCTTTGTGCTGATAGTCACCTTTCTCTATTCCAATCATCTGTAGTTTCCCCTTCTCATATGTTTCAGAATTTCTGGTTGTTTAGGGCCAGAAAACTTTTCGAATCCACATTTTTTGATAATGTATCCATTTTGTCATAGTCATCTTTAATGTCTGAGTCTCTCTCTTTCTTTCCTGTTCCCTGAGTGAACCTTGTCTCTGTAGTTGTCAGTGCACAGGCAATTTCAATGCTCTTCTTTCAGGGACTTAGCAACTGCTTAAGTCATTCCCTGCCTCCATCACCTGCTGCTGTTGTCAGGTGTGCTTTATATACACGAACCACCAGCTACACAACTGTCTCTGTTCCCTGTCTCAGTTCATGCCTTCTCTCTATTTTCTTTGTTTACTCTCAGCGCTCTCTCTCTGCTCCCTGTTTGTCTGTCTGTCTGCACATCCTCTTCTGTGCCTCTATCTCTTCCCCAGGTTCTCACTCATCTCCCTGCCCCCAAACAACCTCTTTTGCACCATATCTGTTGCATGTTTTAATTCCTCAGGACCTGCTGTGATAGGATAGCTTGTGGCTTTTGGTGACTTATTTTTATGGCTGTTATTTATTATATTCCTATGCTGATGTCTAGGCCTCTGGGATTGAAGTGATTATTATCTCGGTACTGATTTCTGGATTTGTCTTGCTTGGGTGGGAGTTTTGTTCCTGGGTTGCTATTTGATGTCTGGATTTACAGAGAAAGTTGCCTGATGTAGCCTCTTTTACTGACATGTTTAGTGGGTATCCTCAATAGGGAATGCTTGCTAATGTTGGGAGCAGGGAGAAGCAGTGGGCAGGAAGAGATGATCTTAGCAATCCACAAGGAGATAGATTCAAGACAGAGGTAAAGCTGCCTCTGGTGTTTAGTACAGTGCTAGGGGAAACTGTGATCATTGCATCTGGGATAACAGACAGTGTGATAGATATATAGAAAGCTTACCTGTTTCCTGGCAGGTAAAGTATGTGGTTGAACAGGGACTGTCTGCCCAAGTGGGGCTGAGACACAGGGATGAGGCAGGAAAGGAAGGGCAGGTGGGCATTTTCTATCTTATCTATAAGATGATGCACAGGGAGACAGGCAACTTCCACTTGTATTCTGTCTCAGAGTAAGTGCAACTGATATTAGGATCTGCAGTAACAGATAGTGAGGCAGGTCTTTGGACAAAGTACCTTTTCTACTGAAATGCATAGCTTGTGGTTGAACAGGAGCATCTTTCAATAATAAGGGCCTCAGGCACAAAGATGAGTTTGTAAATCCCAATTAATTGTGTTTCTGAGAGTACACAATGTCCACTTGAGCAAACATCCTATGACAAGCCCACCTTGTCCACAGCCAGTCAAGGTACAACTGCAGGGTTAAGCTACATATTGATAACTAATACACCTTACAGAGAAAAAGTTAGTCTACCCATCATGGTTGTCAGAAGATTTTTTGCCCATTTGATTGGTTCCTACAGATTATGCCAGAAATGTAGTTTTTAAAATGTTAAGTTGCTGACCTGTGTGTTAATGTCCCAATCTCACTGTAACTACTATAAATACCCAGCACTTCTAGACTTGGTCTCTCAGTTTAGATCTCACGTGAGACTGACTGGTGAAAATCCTTATTACAGAGCTCATAATAAAGACCTCCATGTGTTTGCATTGCAATAGGCTCCTTGTTTGTCATTGTGCTCTCTGTGGCTTGGACATAACATCTTAGTGCATTGACCCAAGACCCTCAGGACTCCCAACTAAAGGATTGAGAGACCGGTTATTAAGGTGAACCATTATTCTGCCTGTGACAGTGACTTCTCTGCCAGATTTTTGTCTATGCCTTGGTTTTCAGGTTTTTCTTGAGTATATGTGGAGGGAGATGACTAAATTGAACCTGGAACCCTGCTATACTGGATATGCTGGACAGTCACAGTCCCTAAGTACTTCAAAGGTGTTTTAGAGCCTGGTATAGTGGACAGTGTTTCTCTGGTCTTAATTTCTGGTAAGGGTAGAGAAGACTTGGAACCCTGCTACAGTGCTCACAGCTACCTGCCTGTCTTCATTTTCTCCACTGTCCAAGTGGTGGAATCTACTGGGTAGCCTTTACTGTCCCCTTGTGGCTATTTACTTTGTGTGTGGCACTTTATTATTCTCTCATTGATGAAATAAGACAGACTCCACCCTAGTCGATTTAGTTACTAGCCCCACACCTTGGGTTAAATCCTTCTTAACAACAGGACCTAGACCCATTGACTAGTCCATGACAGAGAGCTCTTCCAGACAGCATCCTGGGCAAAGTCAGGCTCTGCCTACCTTGTTTTATAGGGTGGAAAGAGAAAGATCTCATTTCCCACCTCATGAACTACCCTCTGCCCAGTCCATATGTGACTCTGTAGTTTTGAACTTGGAGCTGTCATAAGATGGAAAGTCATTCTTCATCAATTCTAACAAATTTAGCATATCTTCCTTGGACCAGAGATCCTGTCTTTTGTTGGTGATCATTTGAGTTGTGTGGGACAATCTGCTTTTCTGTCCACCTTTCAGCTGTTTTAGCCACATCTTTGGTAGCACTGGCCTGGGAACCCAGGGTTAAATACACCTCACCCCAGAGCAGCACAGTCTCTGAGGTCCTCATCCCAATGTATCCTTCCCTGCTCTGAGCCAGGTGCCCTCCCTATTTTGTCCTTGCTCAGCCACAACTCCAACTCCCTCATGGGGTAGCATGGCCTCTTGTATTGATATGGTTAGCTCATTGGTTTTGGGATGTTACAACTTTCTTATTTATTATTGTGTCTGTGTCATAGTTTTCTTAAATTCTCATCATTTCAGAGCTACAGTCATCTGAAGGAACCTCAATCGAGGGTGTGTCCTCATCAGACTGGCTGGTTGCTATGTCTGTGAGAGATAGTGTTGATGATTGATTAGGAAGGCTCTTCCACTGAGGGTGGCAATATCCCTAAGCAAGTGGTCCTGGGCTGGATAAGAGAGCAGGATAAGCATGAGACAGTGGTCAAGCAAGAGAGCAAACCAGGAGACATTGTTTTTCCATGCATTTTGCCTTCAGTTTCTAACCTAGCTCCCAAAATAATGGACTGATCTGACCGAACCATGCAGAACAACCATTTATTACCTGAGATGATTTTGCTCAGAGGATTCAATCACAGCAGCAGAGAAGCAAGTTAGAACAACAACATGGTATCAAAGGGTTATTTTGCTGCTGGACAGAAACTATGTTGTAGATTGCATTCTTATGGATAAGAACAAATTTTGGATATAAAGGTTTTTGGATTGGTTGGTGACTTTAACTCTCCACTGGGGGTCCTGCCTGACTGCAGATGTGGCCTCTTCAGCATCCATATTTCACTGCTATGCAACTCTGCTAAGATCAACCCCATAGACTCCTTGTCACCCTCCAATTCATGCTCTCAGGCACATCCTAAATGTACCTCCTCCCTTCCCCAGGCAGCTGCAGATTTTGATTCATTTTCCCCCTCTGGCCCTCTCTTGTATTTCACCACAACTTTTGCTGCTTCTACCCAATTCCTCTTTCTTATCTGCTCTCCCATCCAGTTCTCTCTCTTCCATCTGCCTCCTACGATTGCTTATTCCCCCTTCTGAGTGGGAATAATTCAACCATTCTCATTTGGGCCTTCCTTCTTGTTTAGATTCTTTGTATCTATGGAGTGTAGTGTGGGTTTCCTGTATTTTATAATTATTATTCACTTGTGAGTCCATACATGCACATGCTTTTAAATCTAGGTTACCTCACAGAGATGATAGTATTTAGCTGTATCCATTTGCCTGCAAAATTTTTGATGTCATTGTATTTAATAGCTGAATAATGTTTCATTTTGTAAATGAACCACATTTTCCATATCCATATTTTGGTTGAAGGGCATCTGGATTCTTTCCAGTTTTAAGTTTTTGTAATTAAAATGGCTATGAACTTAGTAGTGTCCCTACTCTAAGTCGCCTGCCTTCACAGACTCTCTACTGTATCTTCTGTTTGTCCTTTGAGAGGATGTGGGCCCCTGGGTACCCATGATGGTGTATCAAGTCTGTATTGGGTTATGTGCATCCTTGCTACTGAGGTCAGAAGTGTCAGCCCAGTTAGAGGAACAAATTCCAATGATAGACAGCAGCTTTGGGACAGCTCCTGCTACAGTAGTTGTAGGACCATCATGAAGACTGACCTGCAATCTGCTACTTAAGAGCCAGGGTCCTTTGTCCAGCCTGTGTGTGTTATTATTTGTGGCTCAGTCTCTGAATGTCCCCAAGGATCAAGGTTAGTTGAGTCTGCTGGTATTCCTGTGGAGTTCTTATCCTCTTCAGGGCCCTCAATCCTTCCCCCAACCCTTCCATTAGAGTTACCAAGGTCTATGCAATGTTTGACTGTGGATCTCTGCTTCTGCTTCAGTCAGCTGCTGGGTGGAGCCTCTCCATAGACAATTATGCAAGGCTCTGGTGTGGGAGCATCACCGAGTATCTTTAATAATGTCATGGATTGGAGCTTGTCCATGTGTGTCTCCAATTGAATGAGTTTTCATTGACCATTCCTTCAGTCTCTGCTCCAGATTTACCCCTGAATTTCTCTTAGACAGGACAAATTTTTGTTCTGGGTGTCTCCAGTGTTGTGGTTGAATCTGATCCTTCAGCTTTCTTCTCATGCTCCCATACATTCCCCATTTGGAC
Organism: Arvicanthis niloticus; assembly: GCF_011762505.2. NCBI lineage: Eukaryota > Metazoa > Chordata > Mammalia > Rodentia > Muridae > Arvicanthis > Arvicanthis niloticus. The sequence continues at coordinate 13,507,464 of NC_133431.1, read as the reverse complement.
TCTGTCCCTAAAAACATAAGATACTGTGCACACATTTGCTGTTCAATGCTATGCTATTTTGCAAACCTGGTGGTTTTATATTTTAACTTTATTCATTCTGTTTTTGCTTTTCTAGACCAAATTTCCCTGTGAAGCACTTCCTGTTCTAATTGTAGATATAGAAACCACATAAGCCACCTGACATATTTTTGTTAAGTAGGCACATGATTTTGTGCTGCTCTTAGTCTACATCTTTCATTTTGAAATTCAGCAAAATATATACATTATATTCTATTTCTCCAGATGTCTTCTGCTCACATCATTAATATTATCTGATTCTTCAGAGTCATTGAATTGCAGGTGTATGATATTCTGCCTAACTCTTGTGTTTCTTCTGAAATTTTGGATAAATAAGTGTGTTATACATGTGTGCATGACTATGAATGTGTGCCTCATCTTTACTGTTGTCAGAAGATGGCCTCAGAATTTATGATCATGAAGAAATGGACAGGTGTTGGTCCACATGTGTATGTCAGAAATTGACCACAATTATGTGGAAGACCAGCAAGAGCTTTCAACTCCTGAGCTATATCTCCTGAACTATGTTCTTTATTTCTGATCAACATATACATTACTAATATTTTCACTTGTCTATTTTTAACTGTTTAAACATACATTCCCTTCTAGTAAAATTTAATTAATTTTGCTGTTTAAACTGGTTCACTGCATGTTTTTCAAGATGAATACAGTACTGCAGTGAATGCATAATTCTTTGCAGTAACTTCATTAAAGAACTGTGAGTTCATTCTGTCATTTTTGTTTCCTGCTTTATTTTTGTAGCAGAGTGAGGTTCTTAACATATAACTTTTGCTGTCCTGAAACTCATTGCATAGACCGTGCTGGTATCCAGCTCAATGATATCCACCTGCCTGTACCTCTGCAATTAAAGACATGAGCAAATACACAAAGCATGCCCATCACTTTTGTAGTTAGTAATTTTTCATCCAGCTTTTGAGATGTGTGCTCAGTACAGTAGATCTGTTTCCCCTGCATATCCCTCTCAATTGCCATTTGTGTTGCAAGGCTATATCCTATTCTAAGGGTTCAGGAGTGACACAGGTGAACCCTGTTTCAAGGGTTCAAGTATCAATATTTCAAGTTTCTTCTAAACTGACATAGTGATTAAATTATAATTTGTGTGTCAGAAAATAAGTGGAGGAATCACCTGAATTATTTGATTATATTGTCTAGGAAGCATAACTTTACTTTGTATTGATGTCAGTATCAGGCTTTGTGTTGTACACATGTATGTGATATTTTAGGAAGCAGTGAGTTTCGATGATGTGCATGTGAACTTCACTGAGGAAGAGTGGAATTTGCTGGATCCTTCCCAGAAAAATCTCTACAAAGATGTGATGCTGGAGACCTACTGGAACCTCACTGCTATTGGTAAGACTGAATTTTTTTTTTTTTTTTTGCTTCTCAAAATAAGGGAAAAATGTTTCTGTGTTACTCATGATCATCTCTTATTTCAATAGAGAACAAGTAATATATGAGTTGAATAAATCAGGTTCATTGCTGTGAAAATTCAGAGTAACTTGAGTTTTGCCTAATTCCAATACCATATCATTGATTTTCTTGTACCTTGGTTTTAGGCTATAATTTGGAAGTCCATCATACTAAAGAACAACATCAAACTTCTAGACGTCATGAAAGGTATTTTTGGGGGGGAGGGGTTTCAAGACAGGGTTTCTCTGTGTAGCCCTGGCTGTCCTGGGACTCACTCTGTAGACCAGCTGGCCTCGAACTCAGAAATCTGCCTGCCTCTGCCTCCCAAGTGCTGGAATTAAAGGTGTGCACCACCACCGCCCGGCCATGAAAGGTAACTTTAATGTTTAATCGAATACAAATATGCTTGTGAGGAAATTTTAATATGATCTGGATGCTCTAAAGGAAAGCAAGTGTGTAAAATATGAGTCATTTTATTGTAGCTATGATTATAATATTCTCCCAAAACTATGTACCTCCATGTCAGTTATCTGATTGGTGTTTGCAAGGCATTTCTATAAGCAAGAAGAGAAGGAAACAATGCCTTAAGAGATTCCTTTAATTGATTTGTATCTCCATTAGAGCTATGTTGTGGAACCACCAATTTGTATAGTCTCATAATATTTAGATGTTGCACATTGAATAGTGATAAACATGTATCCATAACCTTCTAATAATCAAATAGTCCATGATAAAGTTGGTGACACTTGTATTCTTATAGTGAAATTTTTAATTGTATTGTTTTGTCAGTTTATGAGAATCGAGAATGTTGTTTTGGAGAAACATTAATCATGTCTACAATGAACAAAAAGTCAATGCATGTGAATTCAATGTGGAAACATTTCATTTGTTCTGCTTTTTTAATGGCGGTATCAATTGTCAGAATGGATGAAACCATGTGAGCATAGGGATACTAAAAAAAACAGCCACTGTCTATTTCACAACAATGAGAAGATATGTAGTATTCTGCCTTTGGTAGACTTTCTGAATATGATAGGTGTTTACAATTATTTGGTTTTCTCTACTTTACCCAAATTCATACTACAGAAAATCTTTATGGGTATCAGAATTTTGCACTTTTTCTGTTCATCCTATTTCACAGTGCTTTTGTGGTGTGATGCACACTACAGAAAAAAAACTAAGAATGCAATCAGAGTTTTAATGCTCTTAATTGTTCCATTTTATTCTGACCTATGAATGCATCATGTAGAAATCTCATATAGAAAACGGATGTTATAAATGTGAGCCATGTAGTAAATGCTCTTACCATCACAGGTATTTTCAAGTACAACCGTGAACATCAAAGTGATAAAAGCATAAGATCTGAGTGTTCTTTATTATGAGACCAACTGTAAAATTTATTCATAATGATAAAATGATTGATCAGGCTAATAAATGTGGTAAAGCTTTCACATGTGCCCATTACTGTTGCAGGCATGAAAGAAGTCATACTGGAGAGAAACCTTATGAATGTAACCAATGTGGTAAAGCCTTTTCATATCACAGTCATCTCCAAAGTCATAAAAGAACACATACTGGAGAGAAACCTTATGAATGTGATCAATGTGGTAAAGCCTTTTCACAAAACAGTAATCTCCAAAGTCATAAAAGAACACATACTGGAGAGAAACCTTATGAATGTAATCAATGTGGTAAAGCCTTTTCACGTCACAGTAATCTCCAATATCATAAAAGAACACATACTGGAGAGAAACCTTATGAATGTAATCAATGTGGTAAAGCCTTTTCACATCACATTAGTCTCCAATATCATAAAAGAACACATACTGGAGAGAAACCTTATGAATGTAATCAATGTTGTAAAGCCTTTTCACAACACAGTAGTCTCCAAAGACATAAAAGAACACATACTGGATAGAAACCTTATGAATGTAATCAATGTGGCAAAGCCTTTACAAGTTCCAGTTATCTCCCATATAATAAAAAACCCATACTAGAGAGAAACCTTATGAATGTCATCAGTATGGTAAAGGCTTTACACAACTGGGTCATCTGCAATATCATAAAAAAACGATACCAGAGAGAATTCTTAGATATGTGATCAATGTGGAAAAAATCATTTATAATTGAAAATTCTCCAAAGACATTAATGTTCACTAACTGGAGAGAGACTGTGTGAATGTAATTAATATGGTAAAAGCCTTTTCAGAAAATTTTTGTCTCCAAAACCATAAAACAACCCATATTGGAAAGAAACCTATGAATGTAATCATTGTGGTGAAAGTGTTAAAAATTTTCAAAAACTTCTAGCATGCTGCGAAGAACCAAGAGTACAGGTTAGCTCATTCGTGAACTCTGTGTTTCAGAAATTTGGCTGACCACAAGATGGTTGAGTATGAATAGGCTGTTGAGAATAAACTATACAGAATATTCTCTCTGACTGTTACTTAGACCCTGTCACAAACTGAATAATGGGCTGGGACTTTCCACAGGTGCTTCCCAATAACCTCCTTGACTCCCCCTGGATTATGGTTTTTTCCTTGTGGCTTTGCCTTTAAATTCCCTGTGCCTCCAAAGCTCTGGGTCAAACCCCACAGACCCTGCATGGGTTCCGGGTCTTGACCTCAGCATGCTGGTCAAAATATATCTCTTGCTGATTACATCAACTTCTGTGTCTTGTGAGTTATTGGGTGACCATGAATTCCTGAGGCTTGGGTGGGGGGAGTTCCTCCCTTTTGTGAGGACTTTATAGTGGTAAAAGTCTTTCCATAAAGATTTATTCCAAAACATAAAAGAACCCATATTGTACAGAACTATGAATGTAATCTTTGAACTAAAGCCTTTGCATGTCCCACTAATCTCAAAAACATAAAAGATCCCACATTGGAAGAAACCTCATGAATGTGATCAACATGGTAAAGACTTTTCACAACTTTAGCATCTCCATTACTATAAAAGAACAGGTACAGGAGAGAAACCTCAAGAATGTAATCAGTGTTGTAAAGCATTTGCAAGTCACAGTCATCTGCAGTGACAGGAGAGATCAAGTACTACAGAGAAACCTGCTTGAATATTAACAATGTGGTAAAGCCTTTGCATGTCATAGTTCTTTACACACACACAAAGAAATAACACTGGAGAGAAGCCTCATTAATGTAATCACTGTGAAAACAACTGACAATTCACTTTTATCTGCGACTATATAATAGAACACATTCAAGAGAGTGACTCAGTGTCATCAATGTGCGAAGTCCTTACATGTCTCAGGCATCACCAGATACATAAAAGAACACATAATGTAGAGAAACTGCATGAATGCCATGAATGAGGTAAAGTCTTTGCATGACAGTGTTCTCTCCAAATTCTTCAAGTAACACACTTTTCAGAGAAACCTTATGAATGTGACAAACGTGGAAAAGTCTGTGCCTATCACTGTAGTCTCCAAAGACATAAGAGACCACAAATGGTACAGAAATCTTGTGAATGTACTCAAGTTGGAAAATCCTTTACATGCCACAGTATTCTCTGAATAGCAGCATCAACACATACTAGAGAGAAACCTGAAAGTAATCAATGTGGAAAAGCGTCTACAAGTCCTATTCATATTTAAATGCATGAAAGAATTCATAGTAGAAATAAACTGTGGTGATTTAAATATGCTTGTTTCTAAGAAGTGACAATATTAGTATGTTTGGCCTTGTGGGAGTAGATATTACTGTTTTGAAGGAAGTGAAATCCTAGGGTGGTCGTATTTGGAGCTCCGGCCAGTAAAAAACAGACTCTCCTACCACTCAGCTGGAAGACAGTCTCTTCCTGACTGCCTTCTCATGAAGATGCAGAACTCTCAGCTCCTTCTCCAGCATCATGGCTGCCTGCATGCTGACATTCTTCCTGCTATGTTGGTCATGAACTAAACACTTGAACGTGTAAGACAGACCAAATTAACTATTTGCCTTTAAAACAGTTGCCTTGATCACAGTGTCTCTTCTTAGCAATGGAAATTCTATCCGAGACAGAAGTTGGTATCCCAGACTTAAGTATTCTTATTGGTAGGCCTGACCATGCTTTTGTGTGAAGCAATGTTGGTTTTTAGACTTTGGATTTTTACATGCATTAAGTGGAACTTCATGGGCCATGCTAATAGAACACATATGTACTAAGGGTGGTTTGAACTTTGTATATAGTTTTTTAATGCTTTGCTGAAGAATGTTATTGTCTTTTGCTCTCATCTGAAAATAAAGAGGTTTGTTTTGTTAATTGCATTGACAAAGGAAGTCTCAGGAAAGCCAGTCATAGCCTTTGGCCTGTGTTTACTCTCATGGTAATTGTTTTGATCTTGCATAGTAAACTTAGGAAAAATATGAAATGTTAGCTTCAAAGAGAAAATCTCACCAGGAAGTTGAATGAAGGTATATCCTGTGATCAAAGACACACAATGGTATTAAAGAAATGGTGATATTATGGCAAGATTCCATCCACCTACACATATGGATGTGAAATTGTGTGGATGAGAACTGTATAATGTTAGGCATTATTATTAACTGGTTTATTGTTTTTATGTGGACATAAGGAAATACAAGTATGTGTCAAATTGACAATTGATGGATTGTGATTACTATACTGGGTTTTCAATTTAAAGTCTAAAAGGATATAGGATATACTTAGGTCCAGGCATGGTGGTACACACCTTAAATTCCAGGAGATGAACATCAAGCAGATTTCTGATTCAAGTCACCCTAGTACAGAACAAGTTTTAGGTAATGAAAACTTAGGTATGGGCAAAGTGTTACACACATATTACTCAACATTCAGAAGACAGAGCCATGCAGATTTGAGTTCAAGGTTTATCTACAGAGCAAGTTCAAGGACAGCCGAGCTTAGGCAGTGAAGTTGTTGAAAAATAGAAAGCTGGTGATGAAGCATGTTATAGCCCCAGCAAGCAGAGAAACTCAGCTGGTTTGTCCATGTAGCTCTGCTTTTAGAGGCAATAACAGAAGGGACGACTGAGACAACTGAAGCTGGGTGGCTGTAGTTAAAAAAATTAGTGGGGATGAAGAAGAAACCAGCATCACTGAGGTGAAATCTTCTGGTAAGTGTTTTCTGAGAGGAGAAAGAAGTTGTATTCCAGAGGTGGCCAAGGTTGTACCTTGTGCTGCAGCTTGACTCAGTCCTGTGTAAGACTCACCCAGGTGGCACTGGTTTAAGGCACGAGTGTTTCATGCAGTGCAGCTAAGGCTTCGCACCATGAAGGGAGGATGAGAGGAATGCAGTGAAGACTGTTGTCACAGAAGAACCCAGCATATTGAAGATGTCAGTCCCATGGGATGAGCAGAAAGAACAGCAGCAACAGTTGAGTGGAGTCAAGCAGAACCTAGTATACTATAGAGGGAAGTGCTGGAGAGAGACCCAGCTTCTTTTGAGGAGCGCAGAAGATCATCTGTGGATCCCAGATACTGAAACAAGAAGCTGTAATTTTGAAGTTACTTTGGAGACCCCAAGAGTTCTAGATTCCCAAGCTATGGGATACCTTCTCAGGAAAACTACTTTCAGGAAATATAATCATCCAAGGAGAAAGAATTGTGCTCCAGTGAGCAAAGCAGGAAGCAGTTGGAGATCTGAAGAACACGTTGACAGCAGACCTGGAGATTTCATTGCTGGCTTTTGGTCTTCTTTTGGCCCAGTATTTCCTCACAATGGCATTTAGGAATGGTGAAGTATATTCTGTGAATTCGGATGGATATTATGTGTTAGTTTTTTGAATGTATAGGGGATTATAGTTACATGATTGGAATGATCTCAGAAGAAACTTTGAACTGTGGACTTTTAACATTCATGAGAATGCTATAGATGATGGGACTTTTTATTTGAACCTCACATATTTTGTATTATGCTATTTTTAAATATGGTCTCCATACACTCATGTGTTTGCACAATCATATCGGGGCCAGGCAGTGGAATGTGGTAGTATAAATATGCTTGGCTCAGGGAGTGGGAGGAAGTTATTATGAGATGTGGCCTTGGAGGAAGTACATCATGGAAGGCTTTGAAGTTCCACCCAGTGCAGAATGAACCCTTATACTAGCTCCCTGGCAGACAGTGTCTTCCTGGCTGCCTTTGGATCAAGATGCAGAACTCTCAGCTTCTTCACCAGCATCATGTTTTCTTTCATGCCTGCCATGCTTCCTGCTATGATGAAAAAGAACTAAATCTCTGAAACTGTAAGCCAGTCCCAATTATCCTGTTGCTTTTATAGGAGTTGCCTTGTTCATGATTTCTCTTCATAGCATTGAAAACACTAAGACAGAAACCCTGTGAGTGTATTTAATAAAGCCAAGCTTTTGCACAATTCTCTACTCTCCATTATCATGAAAGAATACGTGCTAGCATCTAACCATGCCCCCTGTGACTCATGACACACCTCCTGAGTCTCAAATACACCTCCAGAGTCCTAAGCATGCTTTGTGTGACTCAGGACACACCCCCTGTGACTCAGGACATGCCTTCTGACTCTTAAACATTCCCCCAGAGTCCTAAACATGCTTCTTGTGTCTCAGGTCAGGCGCCCTGAGTCTTAAACATGCCATCTGTGACTCAGGACCCACCCCTGAGTCTTAAACATGCCCTCTGTGACTCAGGACACACCCACAGAGTCCTAATGTACTTGTTTAGTATAATGACTTTGCACACCACTGTAGTCTTCATCATTATGAAACTATTCATACTGGACAGTGGTTACATCACTAAATGTGCTAAAGCCTTTACATCATGGGGTCCACTGAAATCCAACAGAACTCAACCACAGGACAAGGCAAATGATAAGAATTTATTGTAATGAAGTCACTACTGATATATCAGGGTCATAAAATTATACTCAGAAGCTCAGCTGAAATACCCCCAGCCTCAGCCCCACCCTGAACCACAAAGGTATATAGCATCCAAAAATCAAAACCAGAAAGTCCTGTGCCAATTTACAGTTACATTTTTCTCTCAATCACATTTTTTTTCTGTTTTACTCTATGTCAAATGATACAGAATGTAGGTTGTATGGTCTACACAATCACAGTCATTTGTTCTTTTGTGGTTAGAAACATGCATTATATTTTGAGGAATAAAACATGAATAACAGAAATTATGGTTAGGAACAGTTGTTATGTTTTAGGTAACAAAACATGAATCATGAAAGCTGGTCAGATATTGTTAACTACACATGTCAAGTACCAACATCATGGAATGGAATGTGGCTATAACTTCTGGAAGTGAAAAGGCCCATTTTATATCAATGTACTTGATATACAATAGTTTGTGTCCACACAATGAAATTTATGGTGGGACCCACCATAGGCTTCATGACAGATTCCGTGAAGTATTCAGCTTACATTTAACCTAATGTTTCATTAATGCCATGGTTGTTTTTTCTCCTTAAATTGGACAGGGAGGAAAGTGAACGACTTTTTAAATATGTTATTTTTGTTGAGATGATGGTTTTAATAAGATTGCTTCCAATCACTAACACTGGAGTCACCATCACACACACACCCCCCAAAAAAAATCAGCTGGTGGTGACAGAGTAATAATTTTCTAATTTGCCAGCATGTATTTATTCACGTCAGGTGAATGAAGACAAACTAGATTGATAGGTATATACTTTGGGAACTTTAGCATAATCCAAGGAATATTGAATTTCCAACTTTGGAGATATGTCCAATGCACTTTCAGTGTTAAGTCGGGTCAGATGATTGAGACACAGGCCATTGGCTGTAGCTGTGTGTGTCATGTTACAGATCACAGAAGCTAACATTGCACATATCAGCCAAGTCAAAGAGTAGTGTATTAATGCCACTTTCCCTTCCAGGAAACCATCTGCTCCTTTTCAAACTCAATGTAGATGTATATTTTTTCAATTATGTTTCTTTTTTCCTTTTTAAATTAAATTAAATTTTTTTTTACATTCTAACGTTGTCCCCCTTTCTGGTCCCTCATCCCTGAGGTCTTCTCCCCATCTTACTCCCTGCTGCCTCTGAGAGGTTTCTCACCCACCCACCAGGACCTCACCTCCACCAGCTTCCCTTTTCCCTGTGGCATCAAGTTTCTACAGGGTTAAGTACATCCTCTCCCATTGTGGCCAGACAAGGCAGTCCTGCACACATGCCTGGTGCCATGAACCATCCACTGTATGCTCCTTGATTTTTGGCTTAGACTCTGGAAGCCCTGAAGTGTCCAGGTTAGCTAACACTGTTGTTCTTCCTATGGGGTTGACATCCTCTTCACCTCCTTAAGTATTTCCTCTGACTCTTCCATATGAAACATTTCACCCTAGATAGATAGATAGATAGATAGATAGATAGATAGATAGATAGATAGATAGATAGAAAAAAATGAACAAGATAGATAAACTTTTAGCCAAACTAATGAAAGGACACATCAACAATATCCTAATTACCAAAATCAGAAATGAAAAGAGAGACATAAAATTATATATATATCTTCTTCTCAGCACCACATGGTATCTTTTCCAAAATTGACCATATAATCTGTCACAAATCGCCAGGCAGTGGTTGTACACTCCTTTAATCCCAGAACTTGGGAGGCAGAGGCAGGTGGATTTTTTATTTCAAGGCCAGCTTGGTCTACATAGTGAGTTCCAGGACAGTCGGGGCTACACAGAGAAACCCAATCTCGAAAAAAAAACGACAAAAATTCTGTCAGAAATCAAGCCTCATCAGATACAAGAAGACTGAAATATTCTCATGCACCCTATGAAATCAGTACAGAATAATGTGAACTTTAATAATAACAAAAACATCAGAAAAGCCACATTCTGAACAACTTTCTATACAATGATATCTTGCTTAGGAAAGAAATAAACAAATAAAAGACTAGACTCTAGAATTCAATGAGAATGAAGACACAGCATACCCAAACTTATGAGACACAGTGAAAGCAGTGGTAAGACAAAAATGCATAGCAGTAAGTGCCCTTATAAACATACCAGAGAGATCCTACACAAGCAACTTAACAGCACATCAGGAAGCTTTAGAACAAACATAAGTAAACACACCTAAGAGTCGGAGACACCAGGAGGGTGTCCCACCATGATCTCTGGCCCAGACCAGGACAGGGTGCAAGCAGGGAGGGGAGATCACCTGCCTCCATTGCTGCCTCTGCTCTAGTTTCCACTGTTGCTGCTCAGTCACTCCCAGGTGCTGCACCGGTCTCCAAGCTGAGCTGGCCCAGGGTTGGGATGATAAGGAGCCAGCTAGCTGGCAAGGAGGCAGCTTGGTGTCCTAGGCAGGTTCTGGGAGAGCAGAGCTCTCCCCAAGTGTTACAGCTCTTGCTATAGAAACTGTCGAACACCAGAATGATTCTCATACACTTTATTTCCCCTGAATAGAGCCCTTATATACAGTTTCTGGGTGGCTTTGGGTCTGACAGCAGATAACACCTATTGGCTTGGTCTGAGAGCTTGAAGATATCTCATCTGCATGTAGGAGAGCCTGGGGCACTGTTCCTCATGACTGATGGTCATAGACCTCTCTGTGGGCTCTGGAGAGCTGAAGCTAAAGGAAAAGAACCAATGACTGCTGTCCGATATAAAGGTCTGGGGTTCAAGGCCTATCCTCTACCAGGCACCCAGCTGGTTCCCACTGCCCACCTCCCCACAGGCAAAAAATGAACCAATTAGAAACAAAGAGGACAGTACAGAGACTCAACAAAACCAAGAGCTGGTTCTTTGACAAAATCAACAAGATAGAAAAGCTCTTAGCCAGACTAACCAGAAAGCACAGAGACAGAATCCAAATTAACAAAATCAGAAGTGAAAAGGGACACATAACAAGAGAAACTGAGGAAATTTTTAAAAAATCATTACTTCTTTCTATAAACTGGAAAAATCTAGATGAAGTGTGTAGCCAGAGAAAAGGATCATGATCTAGACAGATACCATAAACTCAAATCAAGATCAGGTAAACTATCTAAACTGTGATATAACCCTTAAGGAAATCAAAGCAGGCATTATAAACCTCCTGTCCAAGAAAAGGCAAGGACATAGGACACATGAGGTGTCAACCAAATTGGACTCACTGCAAAACCATAAGGGCAGCAGAGGACAGAAAATAAATCCAACCAAAACTTAGTACTCTTCTGTTTTTCTTTTTTGGTTTTTTGAGACAGGGTTTCTCTGTGTAGTCCTGGCTGTCCTGGAACTCACTCTGTAGACCAAGCTGACCTCAAACTCAGAAATTTACCTGTCTCTGCCTCCCAAGTGCTGGGATTAAAGGTGTGCACCACAACTGCCAGGCAGTAGACTTCTAATTTAGTGAAATGCTGAGGAATCTAGTGCCATAGGGTATTCAGAGATATTAATTCTACAGTAAAAGATAAGTCAGTGCACCTGGCCAATCTCACTGCAAACAGAGAAGCACAACATTTACTGGGCTGATTGGGATGTTGGAGACACCACACTCCTCATTTGTGTGTGTTACACCAGTCAGTGTATCAAGTAGCTCAGAAAGCTGCTAGCTTTCAGTTGGGGGCCAAAACCAGGAGAAGGCTCTCTAACAGGACCAGGCTGCTGTGCAGGCTGTGCTACCAGTTTCATGGTTAGATAGGAATGTTGTTTTAAATCTTTGGCAGGTGTTTATTGTGAATCATAGATTTTGAATATTGGAGCAAGTCTCTGCCATCAACTCTATCCAACTATTGTTCCTTGGAAAAAATATCTTCAGCTGCTACTCCATCTTAGTAGAAATTGAAGATGTTGTGCCAGGAAAATGTTAGTGATCCCCAAAAAGACACACACAGGAGCCGATCTGATGCAACTCCCAACAGGGTCTTTATTCTATTTCACCTAGCTTGTCCCCATCCCCAATGCACCAGCATCAGCCAAGACTGTTTTGGTGGTGGTGGAACCACAAGTGTCTATCGTGGAAAGACTTTATTCTAAGCTCAAGTGGAGAGCTATAGGAAGAGCTAAGGTGGGAGGAGTAAAAAGAGGAAGAGAAGGAGTAAGGAGAGAAAGAGGAAAAGAAACAGTAGGATCTAGGAGAGGGATGAGAGAGAAAGGTGAACATGGAAGTTGATGTGCATGTGTCTCTAGCAGTCAAAGGTAGTTGGTATATCTAGATTGGATATTGGGTATCTAGCGTGGAGATTGTATGGACATGTTTTTTGATCATTACCAAACATATAAAGCCTTTGGACAATCTAAGCATTAGAGTCTCATTTGTACTGATCCCTTGTGGATGGTGGGATGGTCTGAGTTCATTGTGGAGACAGCATGGGAGATTGGCAGAGCCATCTCCCACACTGGCGTCTTGTGGGTGGCAGGGTTGGTGTATCTCATTATCTGAGCAGATGGCTCGAGCTGAGCATCATGGATACAGTAGCTCCTGGCTGCAGGTCTAGGCTGGTCATAAACATGGTGGCTGATTAAAAAAAAAGTGAGATTGAATGCTGCCATTTTAAATGTCTCTTGCAATCAGGAGGATGTGTGCGAGCATCTAATCGAAAAGCTGCAGTGGCCATTAACATAATTGGCTGGTGTTGAGAGTCATCTCATAAGCTTAACTTATGCATCTCATAAGTTATGAGAGTCATCTCATAAGCTTAACTTATACTTCCCCTCTGCAGTAGTGGTTGTTAGGCATGGTCTTGTAAACCGAGCTGCAGGTTTGTTGGGGGAATAACCTGGAGACCCTCCTATTGTTGAGGGTGTAACTTGAAAACTCTAGTCTTGTTTGGGATTAGCCTAGAGAGTGAAGCTAGGCTTGGGTTTTGCTGGGGAGGCGGCAACTTGTAAACAGATGCTAAGTACCTGAGTTGTCCATATGCCTGTCGTTTCTATTCCTGTACAATGCCCCTGGTATTATACATGCACCTAGAACTTCCTGGTACAGGCCCTATCATCAAGTGACTAAGGAAAAAATAACTAGGTCCTGCTTTACTAAGGTTTCTGCCTGTTATGCAGGCCCCATACAAAAGTGAACAACTGCAGCATGAAAACATGTTTCTGGGACAATCCTGAAAGACACCAATAAAGGGAAATCACCACAGTTCAGAGCTTCATGCCGTAGTCATGCATTTTTTGGAAATGTGTGATTATTCATTGAATCATCAGCTATAAACATTGGGATGGCTTAACTGTCAGAGTCTTGAAAACAGAACGATTAGAATATTGTTGAGAAAGAAATAAAAGGAAGAAGTATGTGGATAGATCTCTCAAAATGGTCAAAGGATGTAAAGATACTTATGTCCCATGTAAATGCTGATCAAAAGGTAAGTTCAGCTGAGTATACACTCAGTAACCAAGTAGTTAGGGTGATACATTCTGTGGGAAGTCAGCTGTGTACATTTTTATGTGTCTGTGCTTGTACAAGGGGCAGCTCAATCATTTTAGGCATAATTATGACCTGGTCCAAAACATAGTGGTTTTCCTTTTGGCTGGAATAGTAACATTTAGGCATTATTATTATATTTTTTTATTTGGAAATTAACCATGATGAAGTAGATATGGTTGTGTGTGAAGTTGACATGAGGAAGAGTTAAGATTGCTGTTTTGATTGGTAAGGCTACTACTACATCTGGAATTAACTAAAACCCCAAAAGTGACTTTAATCTGAATCTTGATAGTGAAAGACACAGCTTTATTCCAGATGTTTGAGCTGCAAAGCCCCAGCTCTAATCTGATCTATGACTTGTACTGCAAACCTATATAATTGCATGGAAAAAGAAGGTTGTGGGAGGAGCTGAGGTGGGAGGAGTAAAAAGAGGAAGAGGAGGAGTAAAGGAAGGAAGAGGACAAGGAAGAGGAGAAGAAAGAGGAGGAGCTATGGGTGAGACAGAGTATGAGAGAGGGGACATGGAGGCTGATGTTTGCTTGTCTGTAGCAGTCAAAGGTAGTTGGTATATCTATGTTGGGTACTGGGTTACACCTCTGATTGTAAGGGCATCTTGTTATTGATCATTACTAAATATATAAGCCTTTGGATAATCTAAGCATTAGAGTCTCATTTGTACTGAGCCCAAGTTGTTGGTGGGATGATCTGGGCAATGCCCAGTCTTGCGGAGACAGAGTGGAAGATTGGCAGAGCCATCTCCCACACTGGCATCCCATGGGTGGCAGGGCTGGTGTTTCTGGCTGCCTGTTTCTAGCTGCCCATGCAATATGGTGGCTGAGCTGGACAGAGACACTGCAGCTTAGCCAGTTGGCTTAACCAGTGGCTGCATTTTAAAAATAATTACTACAACAGAAGGCATCCACTCTTTAGCTGCTTGCTCTCAACTTGACAGCAACTCCATTCCTTCACTGACATTAGGGCCGCCTTGTTTAAAATTCCAGCTTATTCTAAACTTAAGCTGAGACATGAAGCCTTGTGAACTGAGCAACTACTGAATCCTTGCACTTTGCCTTTATAGCTAGTTATTGTTGAATTAGCCAGATCATCACAGCCCTAAGTCATTCTAAACAATACCCTTTGAATAAAGAGACATTTATTCTATTAGTTTGGTATTCTATAGAACTCTGACTAATATACTAGACAAGCACTGAATACTTTTAGAGCAGTTTGGGCCTCACAATCATCTCAGCTCAGATACGAATTCAAAATGGTCACCTTCCCTTAACCTTTTGTTCAGGTGATGCTTTGATTCTGGGCTGTTACAGCTATTGGAAAGAAAGTCTTTTCAAGTATAAAGTATCACAATTGTAACACAAATAATACAATTATGTGAGGACCTCAGATAGAGAGATTCAAGATTCTGTGAGGAATGGGAAACCAGATGTCTTAGCTTCTGTAGGCCAAGACCTGGCACCCCTACTCACATGAAGATCAGGTGACAGGAGATTCTTTGAATCCTTGATTTTACAGCACCAGTCTGGAGACCCATACAGTTTCTTGTTGCACACACTGACTTCTTTCTAGAGATCTTCACAAGAATAAAGCACTGGAAGAAACAATCAGTCACATCAAAAATATTTTACTTAGTATGTTAGGAGACAAATTCACATTACCTAAATAGTTATTCCACTTCCATATTGTACAAATACTGGCCAACCGTGTTCTCTCTCTCTCTCTCTCTCTCTCTCTCTCTCTCTCTCTCTCTCTCTCTCTCTCTCTCTGAGGTTTAGCAATATTTAAAAAGCCCTGCTGTGATTATTTTAATTCAACAGAGCTGAAGATATGAAAATGGTTGTGGTATAATTTAGAAGATGAGCCCTGTGCTGGATCTTCCTATCTTTGTATATTTATCTGTTTTTAAAGAGGTTTTGTTAAATATAAATATCTTTTAAATTATTAACATGTTTATGCCTCCATAAAATTTAAAATATGTATATACCATAATTAAAAACATAGATATATTATTCTTATATGAGTTAGAACAATGTCCAGTATTAATAACGTCTTCTGGTCTAGGAGTAGTAAACTCTTTAAAAGTAACTTAGAATCTTAAGGAATAGATACCAGGTTGTGTACTATAAATAGAATAGGGTTCAAAGAGATATCACTGTACCTAGAACTGTGTGTTTACATGTATCATATTTTTAAAAGTAGATGTTAAAATTTAATTATACGTGCTCATGTTACCTATTCCAAGGAAAGATTCAGACCCATATTATCATTATATATTTATTGTACCTCTGTGGATATATTGGTTAAAAATAGTTTTGCTTTTCATATCAATTTTTAAGTTTATTTTCATTGGGAACAAAATGAACTAGGGTCAAGTTAACAAGTTAAATTTACTTGTAATTTATTTGCTATTAAGTACATGATGTGAATAACAAACCATGTCTCATGAGTATATTCTACACATAATTAATAAAAAGTCAATTTTTAATAAGCCATGAATTTGTGTCTATTGCTTGTCTGGAATTCCTGTTTCAGAATTTTCATTGTCAAGTGAAAACATCACATAGAAACTTTTAGTAAGCCAGGCAGCGGTGGCTCACACCTTTAATAGCACTTGGGAGGCAGAGGCAGGTGGATTTCTGAGTTCCAGGACAGCCTGGTCTACAGAATAAGTTGCAGGGCAGCCAGGACTACACAGAGAAACCCTGCTTCGAAAAACTAAAAACAAATCTTTAATAAGCATATTTTGAGGTTGGGAAGAAAGTAAACCAGACATGTCTAGAGCAGAAGAGTACTGAAGGGCATTTTATCTCAGAGGAAAATTAACTGCAGCAATAGCTGACAGTGAGACCCAGCATAGGGTAGCATAAATGTTCTTTGCTGGCAGCAGAATGTCTGGCTCTTGGCAACTTATCCTTTGATTATCTGTGGGGTTCTGTGAATATCAAAGTCTTTGCTTCCTTTGTTAGTATGCTAGTTTTGGAGGCAAATGGCTGGAGATAACTTTTAGGTTCTTTTGAGAAGCTTTTCTATAAGTAAGAGAGAAGCTATCAGAATAAGAATAAAACAAACCATTAAGATATAAAATGAATACCTTGTAGGCCTGATATTTCTTTTAGTGTAATAGGGATAATATTGACACAGTGGGACCATCATCAAGAATAATGGTAGCCACCTTAACCTTAACCCTGAGGCTAATCCTCACCTCTTAATTTCCTAACCTCCTAAACCTAATTCTAAAAACTCTTATCCTAATCCTAATTTTTTTGATACAGGTTTTCTCTGTGTAGCCCTGGCTGTCCTGGAACTCACTCTGTAGACCAGGCTGGCCTTGAACTCAGAAATCCACCTGCCTCTGCCTCCCAAGTGCTGGGATTAAAGGTGTGCACCACCACTGCCTGGCTTGGGCATGTTTCTTTTTTTCTTTTTCTTTTCTTTTTTTTTTCTTTTTTTTTCTTTTTTTTGGTTTTTCGAGACAGGGTTTCTCTATGTAGCCCTGGCTGTCCTGGAACTCACTCTGTAGACCAGGCTGGCCTTGAACTCAGAAATCCACCTGCCTCTGCCTCCTAAGTGCTGTGATTAAAGGTGTGCGCCACCACCACCCGGCATGGGCATGTTTCTTAATTACAAATTTTGAAGTGAAAAACCCTTTATTAATCTTGATCTTTTGAGATGTTAAGATCCACCTTTAATCTGGTTATAGATTCTTTTACCAAACTACATATATAAAGGAATTTGATCAGGGTGGTGTTTTTGGTTTTTGTACTTGCTCTATTTTTTAACAAAACAAAGGTGATTTGTTTGTTTATTTGTGTTTTAAAACTGGTATTAGTAAGTACTTTTTTCTTCAGAATTCTGGCGTTCACTGAATATCACGTGTAATATCCTGCAATATGAAATCAACCAGCCCTTGATTTTTCTAATTTCCCTTGAGTGACAGCCTTCATTAGCACATTCTATTAAATAACCTTTCTATACAGAAAGATTCAGTCTCTATATTATTTGAGATTATCTAGAGAACCTGTACTAATCCAACTCCCGTTTTTATCTTCACTTTGCCACTGATGAAGGTGTGCTGGCTACCAATAGTGCTCAACAGTGTTTCCCTTATGTTTCTGGCTTTTCTTCAGAGTTGATTGATACCTACCATCTGGTGAAAGGGAGCTGCAGTTTCCCTGAGCCCAGCATGAAGCCACAAAACAAGACTCTTGTTTCCTAAAATCCCTATTTAATGTTAATGGTGTTAGCATTCTGTCTAAAACTCTACCTCACAGTTATCTGGTGACAACCAGGTATCCTTTTCCCCATAATTACCTCTCTTTAAAAACAGATGGAATATGTTCTTTTGGTGTGAGAGAAGGTGTGGGGGAAGGGGATGTCTCAGCAGGCTCCTGCCTCCTGCTGAGATTTTCTTCTCCTGGAGGGACCATGCCTCATCCTGAGACACCTCTTCCCCCTGAGGAACCTGCTACAAGACAGTATAGTATAGAATATAGTTTATTCAGGACATGGGGAGGAGAGTTAAAAGGGTAGTAGAGGCAGAGAAAAGCAAAGAGAGGCAGAGAATAGAGAACCAGAGGCCTGGCATGAGCAAGTGCAGAGAGAAGGGGGAAGGGAAGAGCCTAAGAGGACAAGAGAAAGAGAACAAAATGTCAAGAGATCAAAAGAGAGGAAGGGGCAAGCAGCTACCTTTTCAGAGGGTCAGGCCTACCTGGCTGTTGCCAGGTAACTGTGGGGAGGAGCACACTTGGCTGTTGCCAGGTAACGGGTGGAGTTTAGACAGAATGGTAAAAAGTAGCCAGAACATCCTTTCTCTTGTGGGTCAGATTGATACCTCCACTGCACACTGAGTACTGGGCTATGGAAGGTGTTCACCTTGATTACAGGAAGAAGAGGGCAAGTGCTGTGAAGAAAGCTCAGGTAAGTTCTGGAGTCAGGTCCTAGTAACTGCAGGATCATTGCTCTCAGAGGGGAGGAGCAGGCAGCTGATCAGCCAGAGCTCATTTTCCATAAAGTTTTTTTCCTTCTAAAACATACAAGAACCCATATTGGAGAAAATTATGAATGTAGTCAATGTGCTAAAGCATTTGCATGTCCCACTAGTCTGGAAAACATTAATGATTTCATACTGGAAAGACACTTCATGAATGTAATCAATGTGGTAAAGACTTTTCAGAACCTTAGAATCTCCATTATTATAAAAAACATGTACAGGAGAGAAACCATATCAATATAATCAATGTGATAAAGCATTTGCAAGTTCAGTCATCTGCAGTGACAGGAATGATTACATGCAAGAGAGAAACCTGCTTGAATATTGACACAACAGAAATCACAGCGGAGAGAATCCTTATTAATGTAATCACTGTGGTCAAACCTTGGCAATTCACTTTTATCTGTGACTACATAATAGATCACATTCAAGAGAGTCACTCAAGGTAATCAAGGTGTTAAGCCCTTGCACGGCACAGTCATCACCCAACACATAAAAGTACACATACTGTAGAGAAACTGAATGTCATGAATGAGGTAAAGCTTTTCCAGGACACAGTCATCTCTGAATACACAAAAGAAAATGTGCAGAGTGAAACCTTATTAATGTAGTCAATGCTATAAAGCCTTTGCATGTCACTGTACTCTCCAAACACTTAAAGGAACACACAATTTAGAGAAACCTTAACAGATTTAACGAATGTGATAAAGCCTGTGCGTATCTCTGTAAAGTTTGAAATGAGTGTTGACGTTTGTCACATTTTGTTTCTCATAATAAATAACCTTGAGTAACTCAATGTCAGTGTGTTGGGTAAGATCATACAACTTATTTGCAGTCACAGATTCCTTTTGATATTATTGAAGGTGCTCAAAGACTACTGTGATACACAAAGGTAAAAAAAATAAATAAAATTAAATGGAAAGAAAGAACACTGCAAAGAAAGACATCTGAGGAAGTCATATGTGGATAGATCTTAATTCATGAGCAAAGGATTTGAAAATACTAGTATCCCATGTGAATGCTCTTCACAGGGCAACTTTGGCTGTGGATGTGCTCATTAATCAAGAGAATACAATGACCTGTTTTGTGTATTTTCATCCTGTTTCACAAACCATACCTTTCATTGCCCACTGGCCCATAATAAGTGTTCATAATGGAAAACATGGAGGTTATACAAGGCTTCCCTGGCAACAGTTGCTGTTGAGTGTCAAATCTATCAACAGGAATGACCAACACTGAGCCACAGATGTGGCATCATTCCCCAGGCTTACCTGATAACAACCTGGTTGCCAGTTGACTATATTGGACCACTTCCTTCCTAAAATCATAATGCTTCCTTACTGGAGCAGATACTGTTTTGGCTGTGGAGTTATCTTTCCTGCATGTAATGCTTCTCCCCAAACCACAATATTACAGAATGCCTTACATGCAATTGGAGAATGCTTTAATCACCACCATGCTATACAACACAATACTGCTTCTAAATAAGAACCTTACATCAAAGTCAGAGAAGTAAAACACTGTGCCAAGAAAGTTTGTTACATGTTTTATGTCTGGAGTGCATGGGATCCTTAGGATATCTCTTGGAGCTACCAAGTTTTTCATTTAAGTAAATTTACAAATGCAACAACCTAACGTAGACAGAATGACAAAGGGTACAGATACATCAGAAATATATGTATGGGTCACTGTTCTAGGAAAGAGGTCATAACTTGCTGAGGTGCCTGTAGAGGAGGATGAAGGCACTACAAATGAATACTAGGAGGAAGTAGTAATAAATAGTAAATAGGGCTGCATGGGCATTTGCACAAAAGAGGATTCTATTATGAATGATTTTTTTTATTTTGTTAAGAATGCATTTATGTCCCCTATTCCCTGAGCTTGGGGACTAAATTGGTAAATGTTGGGCTGTCTCTCTAGTGAAAAGTAGTGGTTTTGTCAGAATAGAGAGGATTAGCTAGGGTTTATTGCATAGCCATAACCTATTAGTAGAAATTGGTATAATTAATATCAAGATGAAGATATAAATTTTTAAATGGCACCAATGTACTTTGATTACAAATTTTAAGGTTTTCATTGGCATGACCTTCTTAGTGATATAAGAGTGAGATGAATATTGTTACTCTCATAGGCATTGTACCAGTATAACACATTTAGGAATACAAAGCTTAGACCCAGTCCTACTTTAACTTTTTAAAACTGATTTGAGATAGTCAGCCTGTGAGTTAAGGGCTATAGCAAATTCATGACTTGGAGTTTAATATAAGGGTGTTCTCTATGTTTAATTTAGAAATAGCTGAGTGGAGGTAACAGGCAACAGTCCAGATTACCTTACATGGATAGTTGGTTTTCAAAACATCAGAAATCCTTAGAATTGACGTGACAAACATTTTAGTATTAATGTTCATTTTCATCAGAGACCTGTCTGCTCCGAACAGCTTCCTATATTGAATTCTAAGAAGAAATTGAGCATCCTTGGAGTTACTCCAGTTGTGGTGAGACAGCCACTAGGCAAGAATTACCACTTTCCTTCTACAGACAAATTACTGTCCAGAAAAGGACACACTTGCAGAAGAGTCGACTGATTATATCTGCCTAGACAGAGTAATCAGCCCTTAATAATTCTGCAGCGCTAAGGTCTGTCAGATGATCCTGGGCCAGAAGGCAGAAGAACAGATGCTCCAACATTTTGAAGTAGAGCAAGTGTCCAGGTGTTCAGAGGTCTCTATAAATTGGCTAAGTTTTATAAGCTATGCTTTGTGCTTCCCACAATTATAGTTAACTCAGTCATTCTGGATTTTTGACCGGGTTGAAAACATATAGCTATTTACCTTAAGAGAAAAGATTTGAGTGGATGGTCGTCAGCTGACATTCATCCTAAAGCCAGGTTCAGAGCTAAATGTTTTAGTTAGGATAGATGACAGAGGTGCTGGTTAGTCAACAAAAGGATGGACAGGGTATTAGGACTATCCTGTACCTCACTGGTACAAATTGGCATAATTATGCCCTAATTGTATTTTGAGAGAAAAGTTTCATTTTAACAGGAAGGGTGAGGTGTAGGAGGAGCTAAGGTAGGAGGAGTACTGAGAGGAAGGAAAGGAGTAAGAAGAGGAGAAGAAGAAGGAGAGGAGAAGCTAGGTGATGAAAGAGAGAAAGAGGGGGGAGACAGGGAGGCAGATATTTATGTATCTCCACCAGTCAAAGATAGTTGTTATACCTAGGTTGGTCAGTGGGTTCCACCTCTGATTGAACAATTCCAAACTTATAAAGCCTATGATTAACATTATTTAAAAAAAATGTATAAATGCAAAAAGGAAAAGGGGGCATGGGATAGGGGTTTTCTAAGGGGAAATGGGGAAAGGGGATGGCATCTGAAGTGTAAATAAAATATCTAAAAAATGAATGCATTTATGTGAATATTTTTGTTTTATATCCTCAATTTCTTTGTCAAGTGATGTAACACCAATATAGAGAACATGGATGGTAATCATAATGAAGTTCAACATAACATGGCAGAAGAATGTTCTTTGACAGGTACCACCAAGAATTCTTAATAAATAATGTATTTTCACTTGTCCATGCCTCCTTATTAGTAGTGGGATAATATATGAATTGAGCATGTGCAGTTCTTATGAATAATGAGAAATTATCTGTGAGTTCATTTGATCATCAGTTCTTTTGTATTTTGATGATAGTGTTTCCATAAAATCACCCAACATCTCTGCCCATTGTATTTATTGGCATGCTTTCCCACACAGATCCATGAGTCTTGAGTGGTATTGTTGCTTTATACAAACTGATAGTAAGAAGATAGTCCTGAAGACAGCCCTGACTTATTTCATCAGATATGGATGAGTTAAGCTGATGCACAACAAGAAGCTTAACTTATGATGCCTAAAATTCAAATTGCTATAAATGATACCCCATGCTACTAGAGGAAAAGGTAAAAAGAATAAAGACAAAGGGGGAACCACACCAGAAAGATTCCTCCAATTCCACATGTACACTTAAAACCAATAATGTACCCTCTTATAAAATTTTTCCTCATCCAATGCTCAGAGAAAAGTGAAGAAGATGGTTTTGAAAGATCCTGAGACTGAAAGCTGGCTGTTAAGATA
The DNA here is from genome assembly GCF_011762505.2 of Arvicanthis niloticus. Lineage (NCBI taxonomy): Eukaryota > Metazoa > Chordata > Mammalia > Rodentia > Muridae > Arvicanthis > Arvicanthis niloticus. Next base: position 13,484,518 of record NC_133431.1, on the reverse strand, counting down.
TATCTCCTAGGACTGGCATAAGTAGACTATGATGTCTTATTAATACTACCCCTAACATGTGATCTAAAGAAAGAACACAACCATGAGCATACCAAACATGATGGAAGAAAGTTTCCAAATGTTAGCCTACACAAGCATTTACAGGAAACTATAAATCAGGGAATGTTAGAGGTTTTCATTTTCATGAAAGGGAACAAAGGTTACTTGTGTATTTCAAAATAATGAGACTTTAGAATATAAATTCATGCAATTTTACATGTTTTCTACAGATTTATTTCAATATATATATATATATATATATATATATATATATATATATATATATATATACACACTTGGGCATTCAGTAAGAAATAATGAATTAAAAAGCCTGTGCATTTCAATATTGCAGGAAGGGGTAAAAAGGATATTTTAGAGACAGAATGTAAAGAAAGAACATGTAAATTACAATGTAAAAAGCAGACTACAAAATAGCAGTTGAAAAATAATGTAACAATACTTTAAGAGAAAAATAACACTGGATTCAACAATAGATATTCAAAAATAATAATGTGTGTCTTGTTTGTGTGTGTGTGTGTGTGTGTGCACATGTGTGTGTATATGTAATATTAAGCTTAAATAAGATTTAG